>NC_091170.1:42537480-42559980 GCF_040958095.1 Procambarus clarkii | reverse complement strand
GGTCCTCGACCAGGCCTCCTTTTTGTTACACACACCCGGGAAGCAGCCCGTAGCAGCTTTCTAACTCCCAGGTACCTATTTACTGCTAGGTAACAGGGGCATCAGGGTGAAAGAAACTGTTCATTTGTTTCCGCCTCCACCGCGGAAACCGCTGAGGTTCCGCTTCGAACCCGGAACCTCAGGACTACGAATCCGAAGCGCTGTTCACTAAGCTATTAGGCGCCCTCCGTCTGGGTGCTGGGAGTTGTTCTCCCCAAGCCCGATCAGGGGCCAAGCTTCACTTGTGACAGCTTGGTCCAACACACCCACATACCAACACACCCACATAAGGTCCAACAGACCCAGCCTGACAGCTGAGTGGACAGCGCTTCGGATTTACTGTGCTGAGGTTACGGGTTCGATCCCCGGTGGAGGCGGAGACAAATAGGCAAAATGTTTCTTTCACTCTGATGCCTCTGTTACCTAGTAGTAAATAGGTACCTGGGAGTTATACAGCTGCTACAGGCAGCTGGGGGGGTGGGTAACAATAAGGAGGCCTGGTCGAGCACCGGGCTGCGGGGACGCTAAGCCCCGAAATCATCTCAAGATAACCTCAAGATAAGATCCATTACAGTCCGATTGGTCCGGCACTTTTCACAGGAAACTGTCTAATTTGTTTAATGTCCACCTTTACTCTGGCAATATTTCTTATACTGTAGTCGCTGGGAGGATATTGACGGGATAGTCTTAGTGTTTTCTCTGCTCGTGTGGCACCAATACTCTTCACTGGCCCTCCAGTACTTTCTATATCATACCACTTTCGTTTTCTTTCCTGGGAATATATTTTGAGAGCTTGGAAACAGTCCCAATAGTTTAGCTGCTTTGTTGTTTCTGTGCGTGTCGTTTATATTCTCTGTATTCACAATCAACTTGAGAATGGTCCAGGACGGACCGAAACGTCGTCGTCCCTTCACCTTCCAGTGTGTGGTCTGATCAACATACTTTAGCCACGTTATTGTGACTCATCGCCTGCTCTGTATTCTATTTCAGCAATCTTTCCTACTCAGAAGAGGAGGGGAAAGTGAGTATCGAGCAGTGCTCTAGGTGGGACAGCATCATTGATTTGAATAATATGACCATTGTGGTGTGACCTTGAATTTGAATGTTCACAAACCATCCTATCATTTTTCTAGCTAACTATACAGTATTTGATTAGTTATGCTCCCTAAATGTTAGGTCGTCAGACATCACTATTTCCTGATCCTTTGCATGTTGCGTTCCTACTATTGGTTGATCTGATTGCCTTGTACCCTGTATTTCGTTTAAGATCTTTATTTTTTCTATATATAAGACCTGGAATTTATCAAACATCATGCTGTTTTCTGCTGTCGAATCGAAAATTGTATTAATAACAGCCAATAGCTTTCAGTGTCTTTTACACAAGTAATTTTCATACTGATTTTGTGTCAACTGCAAAAGATGGCATGAAGCATTTGTATGAGAATAAGAAAAAACAGTGGTGCAAGGACTGTGTCCTGAAGTACAAGACCTCTTTACTGCGCTTGGACTTGATTTTGTTTGATTGACTGTTACTCTTTGCATTGTTTGACAGGAAATTGAGTATCCGTCGCCCTACTATTCCAATTGATCTCGTTTGATGTGCTATCACTTCATGGTCACATTTACCAAATGCCATTGCAAAGTTAATCTTTACATATGCATTTTGTTGTTGTTCTAATGCTTGAGTGTCCTGTCATTAGATCCTTTAGACCTGCCGGTATGACGTAGCTGGAGTTTTGCTATTACCTACTCCACTCTTGAGTATATTTGCATATTCCATTCAAAATGTGTTACCTCCTGCTGGTCACAACCGTCTGTATAACTAGGCATCCTGTAGAATTTGACAAACTATGCAAACTCAGAAAAAATGGTCGGATGGATTACGAGAACTTTAAAATCCAGGGATCCCATCACGATGGTTGTACTATACAAATCACTTATACTGTCCCGTCTTGAGTACTGCTCAGTACTCACTTCCTCCTTCAGAGCAGGAGATATTGCTGAAATAAAGGGAATACAGAGAACATATACGGCATGCATAGACGCGATAAAGCACCTAAATTATTGGGATCGTCTCAAAGCTCTCCAAATGAAAGAAGACGAGAGAGATATCAAATAATATAAACGTGGAAGGCCAAGTTCCAAATCTACACAGTAAAATAAGAACGTACTGGAGTGAACGATATGGAAGAAAATGTAGAATAGAACCAGTGAAGAGCAAAGTTGCAATAGGCACAATCAAAGAACACTGTATAAACATCAGAGGTCCACGGTGGTTCAACATCCTCCCAGCGAGCATAAGAAATATTGCCGGAACATCTTCAAGAGGAAACTAAATTGTTTCCTCCAAGGAGTGTCGGACCAACCGGCTGTGGTGGGTATGCGGGCCTGCGGGCCGCTCCAAGGAACAGCCTAGTGGACCAAACTAGGCTGTTGTCAAGCCAAGTCAAGCCTGGCTTCGGGCCGGCCTTGGGGAGTAGAAGAACTCCCAGAACCCCATCAACCAGGTAACCCTTCCTATTGTATAAGTCGCTGCATAAATGACCGTATACCTAATTTTGTTAATAAAAACAGCTATTAGTTATCAAGGGCGGTAATTCCTGAGCCATTACCACATTAATTCTGGGAAGAAGGTAACGTTTTATGGACCTACCTTAGTTGCATCATATGGTCTGGGAGAGGCAATTCTTCAATAGTTGCAAGATTTTATTTATCGATTTAACATGCTGTGGTTGAATTTTTGCTGTGGTTGAATAGTTATTTGATAATGAAAATGCCGTTAGCCTGATTAATTAGGTAAACATGTTAAAGATGCTTAAAACGCATCCGGTAAAGTATCCAGCTATATTATTTGGCATACCTGACAGTATACACCTACGCCTGTTCGTGTCTGTTCGAGGTGTTCCTACTTGTGCATACATACATACGCCTTCGCAATCTGTATACGGTGGTGGTGGTGGGGCAGAGCAGCCTGGGTGGTGACGAAGCAGTGAGGTGCGAGCAGCAGTCTGTCTCGCAGGATCTCTAGCACTTCAAGTTGTAAGTTTTATATATCTTTTAGAATAGTTTACCCAGGTTGAGAGGCGCCCTTCGCGCCGCCAGTACAACGCTAGTTAAAGTATTGTAGGGAAAGGGAGGTTGTACGCTCGGGAATTAGTACAGTGTTCACGCAGATGTAAGGCTGCGCTTAACGCGGTGGCTATGTTCTTGAAGGTGGTGGTAGGGGCTGATGGCTGTGTAAATACCGGTGGCACGTACGCTAGCACGGCTGATGGTGATGACCCTGCTGCTGGCGATGGTGTTTCTGATGGCACCGGTGTTATTCGTGGTGATGATGATGATGATGATGATGATGATGCTGTGAAAATGATATTGGGGCGATGGTGGTGTTGTATTACGCGTAAGATAGCTTTGGATGGACCCAGTGAGGAATACGGCCATCCATCACCACCATCGACCCGCTCGCTGCCTTAGTGTGCTGCTGCATATGGGGTAAATATGCCCAGGATCTTCCCCGGCACCTATTTTCTCCATTTTTCGTTCTTATAATTTTGGAAACATTATATTATAATGCATGGCAGCTGGACGTCTAGAGAATGCGTTTATAATTTTGACGCAGTAAAGATTTCAAGTACTGAGATTCTTAGGTTTGGGTGTTTGATTGGGTGGATGCAACAGTAGATGATCTAGCTTGATCAGTAGATCAAGCCTGGATCTGGATATGTTAAGCCTGGCCTCGGGCTGGGCTTGGGGAGTAGAACTCCCGGAATCCCATCAACCAGGATATTGTTGATACCAAATTTCGACAGCCTTAATGGTGAGAGTGAGAGAGAGTGAGTGAGAGTGTTTAGCAGTATTATGATTTAGACTCTAGAGAGAACAAGCGCCTTAAGCAGTATAACCATCGGCTGGGCATGGTTGAAACACTCGTCCCATATAATTACTCCCAGGGTGCTTACAGTTCCATTCCACTTCTATGAAAGTATTTGATGTTTGCGCCCCGTTCCATTGTTAAACTTAATATATTTTTTTACCATAAGCCTAGTGGCAGATCTGGGGCCAGATTCGTGAAGTAGTTACGCAAGCACTTACGAACCTGTACATCTTTTCTCAATCCTTAGCGGCTTTGTTTACAATTATTAAATAGTTATTGAGCTCTGAAGCACCGGGAGGCTGTTTATAACAATAACAACAGTTGATTGGGTAGTTTTCATGCTTGTAAACTGTTTAATAAATGTAGCCGCAGGGGTCTAAGGTTGAGGAAAGTTGTACACGTTCGTAAGTACTTGCGTAACTGCTTCGTGAATCTGGCGCCCTGATGATTGTATTGTGTTTAACATTAATTTAAATTGCTGTACTTCCTCACTGTCGACAATGGATGCTACGCATGAACAATGTAATGTCATCGACCTAGGATAATACCTCATTATTATGCTCACTTTGTCTTTAAAATTGACATGCGTCATCTAGTAATTTATATAGGATAAGAATTTTTTAGTGTTAATTATTTCTTAACAAAATTTAGACGTCTGAAGAAACGTTAATACAATTTGCTTACCTGTCGCTTTTCATTCCCGGTGAATGAAAAGGTTTGGCCTTTTGTTCCTGTTGGTTAAATCAACAAAATAATTGTTGGACGTTATACTTGAACGGAATGAGATTTTCATTTAATTCTCCCAGAGCCCATGTTGCTGCGAGGTGCCTTGGGTGTCGTTACTGGGGGCATGGTGACGGTCCCTGTGTCAGCGGTGCTAGTGATTGATCACTGCTGTCCTAGTTATCACTGCCTATGGTGCTAGTGATCGATCACTGCTGTCCTAGTTATCACTGCCTATGGTGCTAGTGATTGATCACTGCTGTCCTAGTTATCACTGCCTATGGTGCTAGTGATCGATCACTGCTGTCCTAGTTATCACTGCCTATGGTGCTAGTGATTGATCACTGCTGTCCTAGTTATCACTGCCTATGGTGCTAGTGATCGCTGTCTGTGGCATTACCCACTGGGTATACCTGCTTGATGGGGTTCTGGGAGTTCTTCTACTCCCCAAGCCCGGCCCAAGGCCAGGTCCACCAGGCTGTTGCTTGGAGCGGCCCACAGGCCCACATACCCACCACAGCCCGGTTGGTCCGGCACTCCTTGAAGAAAACAATCTAGTTTTCTCTTGAAGATGTCCACGGTTGTTCCGGCAATATTTCTGATGCTCGTATGAAATCCAAGAGTTGAATCAACGCTATCCTTGGGTTATTGTGCCAACTGGGTAGTGGTCATCACTGCCCCAAAGGATACTCTCCAAAGGATACCTAATCAACCTGGCTGTGACTCATACGTCAGGCTGCGAGCAGCCGCGTCCAACAGCCTGGTTGATCAGTCCAGCAACCAGGAGGCCTGGTCGACGACCGGGCCTCCAGGACGCTAAGCCCCGGAAGCACCTCAAGGTAACCTCAAGGTCAAGGTAGGCCCCTGCAACCCGTCCTGCTAATAGAAGGTCGCATTTTGACGTATAGTCCATCTAAAGGAAAAAAAAAATTGTCGTACTAGAAAATGGTAGCGGCTCGCGAAATTGACATATTGTCCCGTTTTCTGTTTTGGGTCCTCTGGTAGGTTAGGACAAGGGCACTTTAGTACGACAGTTTCTTGACGTTGGGAAACCGTAGGTGGACGGGCAACTGATGTATGTGTCAGCGCCCTGATAAACGGGGCTGTGACACATGCCTTAGAGTGCGAGTAGCTGCGTCCAACAGCCTGGTTGACCAGAGCACCAACCAAGAGGGCTGTAACACGAGGTTGTGGTGAGCGACCTCGCTGGCATTAACAGTACCCCGCGCGGGGCTCAAAAGGCAACTTGATCAACACCTGCGATGGATACCTGATCAAGCAGGCTCTGGTGCATACGTCACACCGCAGGCAACACTGTCTTAACAGCCTGGTTGATCACACCGTCAACCAGGAGGCCTGGACACAGACCAGACAGTGGAGACGTTGATTCTCGGAACATCATCAAAGTCACACTTGATCTTTTTTTAAGGCTTAGATTACATGTGGTTTAATTAATTTCTTTAGTGTTATGGCCTTGGCTTCTCCTTCCATGGCTATAAGTCTTGGCTTATAGAAAGATGGCTTGTATGATCGATCAAGCTATTGGTGCTTGTGGCTGGCAGTGGTAAGTCTTTTCAACCCGGCTAATCTGACCGTTGGGGGCATAGACCCTTGGAGCCGCCCAAGGATGGTAACCTGTCTTGATTTTCCTGTTGAAGGCCTTCTTCCGCGGGTGTGTGGTCTCGCGCTAGCTAGTGGAAGGTTACACAGTCGTGTGTACCTGCCGCTGTATTCTATTCATGCGTGTGATGATACCTAGGCATTGTGTTGTCAAATATTTTAAACTAAGCATACATTTGAATGTAGACAGATGTGTATACACAGCAGAATACCTGCAGCAGTGAATACACAGGGTGCGGGGGTGTGTGCGTGCCGCACGCTGTACACGGATCGTCACGCACATCCTGGCCTGCAGGAGTTTGGCAGCCCTTCACTCTGGTCTTATGTAACGCCGATATTCCCTCATGTTATATTCCCTGTCACACACACGTCCAGGGAATATCATTCCCGTTAGCACTAGAGCTGGGAGTTGTGGACACGCTGCGTACAATGTTTCACTTGTTATATGCGCTCAAAATCGTGAAGCTAAACACGAAACACGAAGACGCTGAATATTCAAAATGTTCACGAATGTTCGTTGTATTTACAAAAGGAAAACTATATTTCCATAGAATTTCTACACAAATTTTACTGGAGGAGCTGAATGTTTAGCCGGCTCCTAGGATAGGCTTGGAGAGAACAACATCCTAAGAGAGAGAGAAGAGCCCAATAGGCTCAGGAACCTTCACTCCAGTTGATTGATGGTTGAGAGTACATCTATTTCCTTTGATCATCTTCACTCCCACTACCTCCCCACCTTAATCCTCCCACCCCTGGCACAAACTATGCAACCCAGTTTATAGTCTTATGTTAGTGCAAAAGAAGTCCAGATTCATTATTTACAGTTGGCGAGGTTACAGAGTTGTCGCGGTGTAAGACCCCGAGACTAGTCGAGTCTTTTTACGCTCGCCTCGATTGTCTTGTGTGTGCGTTCATCTATTTTTGGGTCTGCCTTTTTGTGTGCGTATTTTTGGTGAGTTAAAAGGGAGCGTTTGTTGAGGACACGTTGGTGGACGTTTAGTGATTTTAAGGCGATATTGTTATTGGGTGGTGGCGTAGTTTGTGGCACTTTTTCTGCGTACTTCCTCCCTCGTCTCCTTGGTGGTGTTTATGTCCCTGTCGTGTGTCCGGCCACGTCCTCGCTCTGTCTCGTCCCTCGTCTAATTTGTTTTCACCCGTCTTATTCTGTCCTCGTTAATGCTCTTCCCTTCCTCTCCCTCTCCTATTTAATTCCTTTTCACCTTGTATATCCCTAGCTTCACTATCTGCCACTGGTTGCACTTGCTCTTCCATGCCTCATATCCCGCGTGGTATCTTCCTGGTCATCTCCTCCTTCCCCCTCACAATCCAGCTTATTCCAGCTCATTTCTCCTGCGAGTTATTCACCCCTTTATTCCAACGGAACGAGCTCGGGTATTCCTCATTTCTCACACACCAGTGTCTTGCTCTTAATGTGGCATCACTTCCTTCCTAGTCAAGTCCTCTTTCTTTTTAAACATTCAGTGTACCCCCCTTTGTACATTGACCCCCCCCCCACAGACACAAACCAACACCCACACACATGTATAAATAAAACCACATCCACCCACCCCGCACACAAACCCACGCTCATCCATACCTCGCCATCCCGAACACAAACCCACTCCCATACACACAGACTTTTTAACACAAGGGGCACATGCCCCTGAGTGCCCAAATTGAGTGCCCAAATGAGCCACAGAGATGTTAGAAAGAATTCTTTCAGTGTCAGAGAAGTAGACAAATGGAATGTATTAGGAAGTGATGTGGTGGAGGCTGACTCCAAACACAGCTTCAAGTGTAGATATGATAGAGCCCAATAGGCTCAAGAACCTGTACACCTGTTGATTGACGGTTGAGAGGCGGGACCAAAGAGCCAGAGCTCAACCCCCGCAAGCACAATTAGGTAAGTACAATTAGGTAAGTACACACGATTGTGCAGCCTTCATAAGATTACGACAGTAATAGAAAGGAAAGTATGACTACCACACTTCCTGGTACCTGTGCTGGTACACGCCCGTCTAACCCGAGTAACCATCCATCCCAACCCCTCTCTACTCCAATCTTTCAATTACTCTTCCCCCTCTTACATCTCCCTGTTTTTTCCCCCTTGAACTTAAATTTTCCCGCATCTTCGTTTTAACTCGTAATTTCTGCATATAGTGATCGCAGATTGTCTGAAATCGTGGTAATCAGGATTATTCGAGTGTCAGGCCAGGATCCTTGTACCGTTCAATTGTCCCCTACACCTGTCCTGGTAGGTTACTCCATCTGCAAGACCTACGACTCTCACTCCGGTCCCCTGTCCGGTAACTCAGGGTGGTGGCAGCGTCACTCGGTAACTCATACGATAGGTTGTGACTACGATTATCTCTATCTTTCTGTCTCACTCTCCCTCACTAGTGTCTCACTCTCCCTCGCCCTCACTCGCTCTCGTTCTCCCTCCCTTGCTCTCGTTCTCGCTCTCCTCTCTCTCTCCTCTCGCTCTGCCTCCCTCTTCCTCTCTCTCTCCTTCCTCTGTGTACTGGTTTACGTCTTCGTATGACGGCCCGAGTGTTAACATCTTATATGATCGGTATAGCATCTGTTATTACCATAGAAAGAGCGGAGATTGCACGGTTAGCTCAGTGGTAGTAGCGGAGTGCGCGGTCGAGATAGATACAAGGCGAGGTATTACAATGAGGGTCATTACAAGATGATGTAGATGTGAGATGAAGTAGCACGGGTTATGTGAGCCCGTAGACGAGAGCTGTTCAACACCCTCCCCGCAAGCATTAGCAATATTGCGGAAACAAAGGTGGATGTATTCAAGTCCTTAGGCACTTAGATAAATTCTTGCAAGATGTGCCGGATCAACCGGGCTGTAATGAATATGTGAGCCTGCGGGCCGCTCCAAGCAACAGCCTGTTGGACAAAGTTATCACAAGTCGAGCCTCAGAGAGTAGAAGAACTCCAAGAACTCTATCAAATAATATAATCGTGGAAAATACTGGAGGGCCAGGCCCCAAATCTGCTCAGTAAAATAACAACATACTGGAGTGAACGATATGGAAGAAAATGCAGAAGAGAACCAGTGAAGAGCAGGGGTACTCAAGTACTCCCTCTTTCAGTAATCTCTCCTGCTCTGAAGGTAAACTGGGTACTGAGCAGTACTCAAGACGGGACAGCACAAGTGATTTGAATAGTACAACTATTGTGATGGGATCCTTGGATTTGAAAATTCTTGTAATCCAACCGATCATTTTTCTGGTTGAAGCAATATTTGCTTGGTTATGCCCCCTAAACGTTAGGTCGTCAGACATCATTATTCTTAAATCCTTTTCATGCTGTTTTCCTACTATGGGCAGATGTGATTGTGTTTTATACCCTGTATTATGCTTAAGGTTCTCATTTTTACCGTACCCGAGTACCCAGAATTTATCACTGTTAAACATGATGTTATTTTCTGCTGCCCAGTCGAAAACTTTGTTAATATCTGCTTGTAGTTTTTCAATATCTTCAGCCCACACATCCACTATAACCTGGTTGATCCGGTACTTCTTGCAGGAACGTGTCTAATTTTCATTTTTGTTGTTAAATACGTCTACCTTACGCAAGGTAAGGTAACCTTTGTTCGGGCAATGTTTCTTATATTTACTGAGAGGATATGAACTTCCCGTGGACCTCTTGATGTTTATACAGTGTTCTCGGACTGTGCCTCTGGCACCTCTACTCCTCAATGCTTCTCCGACATTTCCGATCATATCGTGTGCTCTACAGTATATTGTTATTTTACTGTGTAAATTTGGGACCTTAGCTTAGTTGGGTAGCAAGAGCATGGGTGAGGAGCCATTGACCAACGCTGCCTTGGGAGAGAGCACACGGCGCCAGTTGAACAACAGGCCAGCCGCAGGTAAGCCAAGTAACATCGTCAATTTGTTCCACTACCTTGATTTTTTTTTTATATACACTTTCCCTTGTGTTCCTCTTCGCTCAGGTGGTGATGATAACGTCTGGTTACAGTGCTTGTTGTACTGTTGGACACATTGCTGGTTACACAACACGGTGAGGGCTGCCGGCCACACTGGAGTTATGGTTAACGAGAACCATTGATAACAAGAACCTTTCACACTAGAGATGCTATACCGATGATGATAATCTTCAAGACGCTAGTGCTCTCTAGAGTCGAGTACTGCTGCACAATGACAGCCCCTTTCAAAGCTGGAGAAATTGCTGACCTGGAGAGCGTGCAGAGATCCTTTTCTGCTAGAATCCACTCAGTAAAACATCTAAACTACTGGGACCGACTAAAGAGCCTAAATCTGTATTCTCTTGAGCGAAGGCGGGAGAGATACATAATAATCTACATGTGGAAAATAGTAGAGGGGCTGGTCCCAAACCTCCACACAGAAATAACATCACACGAGACCAGGAGGCATGTCAGGATGTGCAGAATACCCCCGTTGAAGAGCAGAGGTGCAACAGGTACTCTGAGAGAGAACTCTATCAACATCAGAGGCCCGAGACTGTTCAACACGCTTCCACTACACATAAGGGGTATAACTGACCGACCCCTCACTGTGTTCAAGAGAGAACTGGATAAACACCTCCAAAGGATACCTGATCAACCAGGCTGTGATTCATACGTGAGGCTGCGAGCAGCCGCGTCAAACAGCCTGGTTGACCAGTCCAGCAACGAGGAGGCCTGGTCGACGACCGGGCCGCGGAAAGACTCCAAGGTAACTGCCCCCCGCTCTCCCACCCCCACTGCCCGTCCCTCTTCCTCCCTCGTTTCCTCCCCTCTATCTTTTGTTTTTTATTTCCATTCTGCGATATCTCCTTTGTCTATATTTCTGTGTTACCTCCACAGTAACTTGTCTCTAAACATTATGTTCTTAAAGAGTGGGAGAAAGATTTGGCCCGTAGCTATGACAGAATCGCCTTGGTTACCTTGGCATGATTTCGGGGCTCAACGTCCCCGCGGCCCAGTCCTCGACCAGGCATCCTCGTTGCTGGATTATTCAACCAGGCTGTTGGACGCGGCTGCTCACAGCCTGACGTATGAATCACAAGCCTGGTTGATCAGGTATCCTTTACCTGATCGAGGTCGAAGACCTGTTTTCAGATAAGTCGTAATCCTCTTTACTCATGGTTGATTAGCTGCTGGGTCTGCGGGCCAGCTGTGACGACACCAGCGACTGCTCCCAAGACGATAACTTAAGAACATAAGAACAAAGGCAACTGCAAAAGGCCTATTGGCCCATACGAGGCAGCTCCTATTTATAACCACCCAATCCCACTCATATACTTGTCCAACCCGCGCTTGAAACAATCGAGGGACCCCACCTCCAGCACGTTACGCGGTAATTGGTTCCACAAATCAACAACCCTGTTACTGAACCAGTATTTACCCAAGTCTTTCCTAAATCTAAACTTATCCAATTTATACCCATTGTTTCGTGTTCTGTCTTGTGTTGATACTTTTAAAACCCTATTAATATCCCCTTTGTTATGTCCATTCACCCACTTGTAAACCTCTATCATTTCACCCCTAACTCTTCGCCTTTCCAGTGAATGCAACTTAAGCTTTGTTAATCTTTCTTCATATGAAAGATTTCTAATTTGGGGAATTAACTTAGTCATCCTACGCTGGA
Source organism: Procambarus clarkii (assembly GCF_040958095.1). Classification (NCBI taxonomy): domain Eukaryota; kingdom Metazoa; phylum Arthropoda; class Malacostraca; order Decapoda; family Cambaridae; genus Procambarus; species Procambarus clarkii. Next base: position 42,548,094 of record NC_091170.1, on the reverse strand, counting down.
CACGTTCAAGTGAATTTATATCCATTCTATAATATGGCGACCAAAACTGAACTGCATATATTCTTGCTCTAACTAGAGCAAGATATAGCTTAAGAACCACACCAGGTGTCTTGTTACTAACGCTGCGATTAATAAATCCAAGTGTCCGATTTGCCTTATTACGAACATTTATGCATTGATCCTTTTGTTTTAAATTCTTACTAATCATAACTCCCAGATCCCTTTCGCAATCCGACTTCGCAATCTCAACACCATCTAGCTCGTATCTTTTAACTCTATCATCATTACCTAGCCTCAGAACTTTACATTTATCAGCATTAAACTGCATTTGCCAATCATTTGACCATTTCAAAACCCTATCTAGATCAACTTGAAGTGATAGTGAGTCCTCCTCCGAATTAATTTCCCTACCGATTTTCGTATCATCGGCAAATTTGCAAATGTTGCTACTCAAACCTGAATCTAAATCATTTATATATATTATAAACAACAGAGGTCCCAGGACAGAGCCCTGAGGTACTCCACTAACAACATTATCCCCCATTTATACTAACTCTCTGTTTCCTTTGGAATAGCCATGCCCTAATCCAAGTTAATATAGCACCCCCAATACCATGAGCTTCTATTTTTTTAATTAGTCTTTCATGTGGCACTGTATCAAAAGCTTTGCTAAAGTCAAGGTACACAACATCACAATCCTTACCACTATCAACTGCCTCAACTATGCTGGAATAAAAAGTTAGCAAATTTGTTAAACATGAACGGCCATTTGTAAAACCATGTTGCGACTCATTTATTAATTTATGTTTTTCAAGATGGAGACGAATTGTATTTGCAATTATTGATTCAAGTAACTTTCCCACAATAGACGTTAGGCTAATTGGCCGATAGTTTGACGCAAGTGATCTATCTCCTTTCTTAAAAATTGGTACCACATTAGCTACCTTCCATGACTCTGGCACTCTGCCTGACTCTATTGATTTATTAAATATGGTAGACAGTGGCTCGGAAAGCTCCTCTTTGCATTCTTTAAGCACCCTGGCAAACACTTCATCCGGCCCTGGGGATTTGTTTGGTTTTAGTTTTTCTAATTGTTTAATTACATCCTCCCTGGTAACTGCTAAACTAGTCAACCTGTCCTCATCCCCACCCACATAGACTTGTTCGGCTGAAGGCATATTGTTAAGTTCTTCTTTAGTAAATACAGATATAAAATATTTGTTAAAAATACTACTCATCTTGTCATTATCCGTTATTTGACCTGTCTCAGATTTTAATGGACCTATCCTTTCCCTAGTCTTAGTTCGATATAACTGAAAAAACCCTTTAGGATTTGACTTTGCTTGCTCTGCTATGCGAACTTCATAGTTTCTTTTTGCTTTCCTAATCTCTTTTTTAACATTTCTAACCAGTTGTATGAATTCCTGTTCTAACCTGACTTCCCCATTCTTAATCCTTTTGTACCAAGCTCTCTTTTTACCTATAAGGTTCTTTAAATTATTTGTTATCCACTTTGGGTCATTAGTATTCGATCTATTCAATTTGTATGGTATACTACGTTCCTGTGCTTTGCTTAGAATATTCTTAAATAAGTTATATATTAAATCCACATCGAAATCCCCTTTTACGTCACCTATCGCTGGGTTCATGTCTCGCTCTAAGACCGGCCCACACCCCATACCCAAGAGTTTCCAATCTATTTGACCCAAAAAATTTCTTAGGCTATTAAAATCAGCTTTTCGAAAATCTGGCACTTTAACAGAATTTTCTCCTACAGGTCTATTCCATTCTATGCTAAATCTGATTACTTTGTGATCACTGTTCCCTAGCTCACTCCCTATTTCGATGTCATTAATTTGTGTTTCCCTGTTAGTTAACACTAAATCTAAAATATTATTTTCCCGCGTTGGTTCCTTAATGTGTTGCGTAAGAAAGCAATCGTCAATTAATTCTAGAAAATCTTCTGCTTCACTATTCCCAGTTTTGTTCACCCAGTTTATTCCACTAAAATTAAAGTCACCCATGACATAAATACTGTTAGATCTAGATGCTCTAGATATTTCATTCCATAGATGCTTTGCTTCCATTCTGTCTAAATTTGGTGGCCTATATATAACTCCTATTATAATATTATTTGCTTTTTCGTTTAATTCTATCCAAATAGTTTCTGTGTGTGGCTCAGTTTTGATTCCCCCTTTGAGACTACATTTCAAATTGTCCCTAACATATATGGCTACTTCCCCTCCTCGTCTAATATATCTATCTGTGTGAATAGTTTAAATCCATTTATCTGATATTCAGCTAATAGTTCTCTATTTTCTACGTTCATCCACGTTTCGGTAAGTGCAATAATATCTATTTTTTCTGTGCAGACAAGAGCATTTAATTCATTAATTTTATTTCTTAGACTTCTACTGTTAGTGTAATATATCCTAAGTGAATTGTTATTTTGAGGCCCTTTTCTTTCCCTGATCATTTTGCCAATTCTTTTCTCCCACGAACACATACTTTTATTACCTCCTTCCTCCAAATCAATTCCCATACCACTATCTACTAACAGTTTAAACCCAAACAAACACCTCTAACCACTGGTTCCAACGAGTTCGCAACAGCAACAACCCCAGCCCTCGATAGATGCACCCCATCACGAGCATACATTTCATTTCTTCCATAGAAGCGTTCTCAGTTGTCTATGAAAGATATTGCATTTGATTTGCAATATCTTTCCAGCCGGCAATTGACACCAAGTGCCCTCGACATCCATTCATTTCCCACTCCCTTTCTTGGAAGAATGCCACATATGATCGGGACTCCATCCTTGCTCCTAACTAATTCAATGGCTGTCCTAAATCTCTGTATTAGTTCCTCATTCCTAACTCGCCCAACATCATTACCCCCTGCACTAATACAAATAATGGGTTTGTTCCCATTTCCCGTCATAATATCATTCATGTTTTCAACAATATCACCAATTCCAGCTCCCGGATAGCAAACCCTTAATCTGTTCCCCCTATCTCTGGCACAAATCGTTCTGTCTAAATACCTCACCTGGGAATCTCCCACAACCAAAATTCGCTTCGGTACCGCCCTAACTTTCTGAGCAGCCTGAGGGGCCTGCGCTCCGCCGTTCCTCGCTGATTTCCTCGCTGCAGGCGCACCACAGCACTCGTCCTCCAACACGGCAAATGAATTTGCCGTCCTTAGGGCGTCTGTAGGCTGTACCCGCCAAACACACACCGAAACTACGACGTTGGTACAACGTTCGAACAAGTTTTAACACTTCCTAACCAGTTATAACAACCAATATAGCAAGTTGTAACAACGTTCTAATACGTCATAAACACGTTAAGCCAAGATGTAACAACTTTATTACAAGTTGTAACAAGCGGAAAATAGAGATAGTTTCGGTTTGTGTTTCCAGGGTAGAACTTTCCAGCTATCCCCACAGGCCTTCCGATTCAAGAACCTTCAACTATCCTTGAGTCCTCCAAAACCACTACTCCCAACGATCCCATAATCAACCGAGCCCAGAATGTCCTAACTCTCCCCCAGTCCTCAAAAAACAGGTACCCCTAAATTTGCTTAATTAGCCTTCAGACCTCACCCCTTCCCCTTGTCCCACCTCCCCACCCCGTCCTGTCCCAGCTCTCACCCCCCCTCCCCCCGTCCTGTCCCAGCTCTCACCCCCCCTCCCCCCGTCCTGTCCCAGCTCTGTCTTGGCCGTCTGAGACAAGTGTGCTTCCTAGACAAGTTCCTCCCCCCCCCCCATGGTCACCAACACAGGCAAGTGTAGCCTACTCCAAGACCTGCTATTGGCAGTGCCGAGAAGGGCGTTGTCGTTTTAATCATATAATGAAGTATAATACCGGGTATTGGGGTAGTGCCCCCCTCTGGTGGGGCAGACAGAATGCCTCACTCAGGCATAAAAGCAAAGCCTTTTATAAAACTAGTGGTTTTACGAATTTTCTTTGTTCATTAGTAGTGTCTATTCTTTTCTGTCGAGCGTTTTAAGTGCGACAATTACAGGCTACTCTTAAAGCAAATATCTACTTCTGTTAGCCTTTTTTTTTCCCCCCGACATCAAATTTAGCCTTCGTTACTGTCATCTTTTTTTTTAGCCTTGTCAAGGCTTCCAGTCAGTTTCCAGTCTTCGTCTTCCAGCTTCCAGTCTTCAAGTCTACCTGGAGCCGTGTGTTTGCCAGTCCGGCTGGTCAGGATGTTGATGCTTCCAGCCAGCAGTCCCACTGGGCAGGGATTGTTAGTGAGTCAAGTCACCTCTTGAAGGCAGGGGTGTGTTGGCAGCTCCCTTTATATTTTATGGGAAGGGATTGAAAAGGCTGCGACCCTCGATGTTTATGGAGCTGTTTCTTAGCGCTTTTATTGCTTCCGAGCTTTTCATTGCAACTATTTTGCACATGCCACCGTGCCTCCCGCTCTCCCAATGAATTATTGCAGTGTGCCAATTTGCAACCGGTCCTTCCAGTATTTGTCAGGTGTAAATTATAATAACACTTGCCCACTTACGTTGCAATAGCCGCAGCTTCATTGCTTGTATGCGCTTCTCAAGTATGCAGGCGATGAGTCACAATAACATGGTTGAAGTATGTTGACCAATCCACACACTAGACAATGAAGGGACAATGACGTTTCGGTCCGTCCTGGACTATTCTCAAGTCGATTGTGAAGTCGATTCACAATGGACTTGAGAATGGTCCCGGACGGACCGAAACGTCGTCGTGCCTTCATTGTCTAGTGTGTGGATTGGTGAAGACGCTTCTCCAGTAGTTGAGATGTCTCCCTTGACGGCATGTCTGCCACACACAAAATTTACACCAGTTCTTATAATTGGAAATTATCATTTTCCTTTATTGTATATAATATTAAAATTACCGGTTTGTAGACTCAAGCCTATTCTAATATTTTTCCTGGTTCCTTACTTACCTTCCGATGGTTCCGAGGATCAACTTCCTCGCGGCCCGGTCTCTGACCAAGCCGCCGGGAAGTTGCTCTTCCTTAAAAGAAAGTTGAACCTCCTTCAAAGAACACCAAATCAACCAAGCTGTTACTTATACATCAGCCACAACTCACTCAAAGTGTCTCTAGTGAACTAATCGTCAAACAAAGAGCTTATGTCAGAGGAATCTTTGAAAACAGTGTCTAGATTTTACAAGAAAAGCTTTCCTAACTCTGTGGGATTTAATATACTCATATTCGTAATGTGTCAATAATACTGTCTTGTATAATAATACTGTGTCAATAATACTGTCTTGTATAATAATACTGTGTCAATAATACTGTCTTATATAATAATACTGTGTCAATAATACTGTCTTGTATAATAATACTGTGTCAATAATACTGTCTTGTATAATAATACTGTGTCAATAATACTGTCTTATATAATGCAGTGTCTGAGTCGCGTTAATACTGCGCAATACTAAGTATTAACGGGAGAGTTTCTTGCTTTAAGACTCCTACAAATTCCGTATAGAAAGTAAGAGTCTCCTGTGGTATTAATGAGCGTGGGAACCAACAGCGCAGATGTTAACTGGCAACAAGCAAAAAATGCATAAAGTATTTGTGCATTTTTGTATCTATAACACCAGCCATTATGAGAGTCAAGTAGCGTGGCAGTTCTCACCAGTGTGACCCATGTACAGTAGCTTAATGTTCCCTTTAGTGCAGAGATTACGCCTTGCTGCTGCTGCTGCTGGGGTTATTATTGGTCCGAGTGTCCCACCTGGTGGTGAAGCCCGTGCACCTGCAGCTACGTGGTGACTCTACCTGGTTTAGTGTAAATAAGGACGATCACCACGATGGTAGGTTATTCACAAAGAGAGGTGCAAAATGTGTGTGAAGGCGGACAAGGAAGCTGAATCATACTCAGCCACGAGATGCAGCTCCTTGTTAGTTCCAGGTGTGGCGGTGCAACCAGTGAAGAGCAGGGGTGTCATAGGCACAATCAGAGAACACTGTATTACGTGAACCTGCGGGCCGCTCCAAGCAACAGCCTGTTGGACCAAACACTCACTAGTCAAGCCTGGCCTCGGGCCGAGCATGGGGGAGTAGAAGAACTCAAAGAACCCCATCAAGCAGGTTGTCTAGTTGACCAGACTAGAGGCCAGGTCAGAGACCGGCCCGCAAGGATGTTGAACCTCGGAACCACCACCAAGGTTTTTCTCAAATTAAAATTATTGGAGAACGTAGTAGAAGCATTGGGGGAATTTAATTACAGTTCTGTGAACCAAAATAACTTATCATTGGAGTGAAAGACCCGATAAAATTGGCAAAAGTGTCTCATTAGCATAATGAGAGGGCTTAGACATCAGTGTTCGGGGCCTGTGTTGTTAGCAAGTATAATGAATGTCATACGGGGTCTAAGAGAGGTCTTTGAACTGCAACCAGTACGAGTGGTATTGATCAGGTAGGCATCAGATAAATTTTCCTGGGAACCCAGCTAAGAGAGCAAGAGGCTAGCATCTTCTACCATAGGAGGCATAGATCTCTCAGACTAACGGGAGAGTTGCTTATTTTGCTCTTCTTGGTTGATTTGCAAAATTAGTTCTTTGGTGTGACCCTGATGTGGTTAAAATGTTGAGGACCCAAGACTCGACAAACACCTTCTCCCACTTAATAGTTGGGACATAACTAGCTGACCCCTCTCAGTGTTACTTGCTAAAGCCGGACACACATTCTCTACACATAAGAGGCATAACTGGCCGATCTCTGACGATGTTCAGAAGAGCAGCCGTGTGGAACAGCTTGATTGACCAGACCACCAACCACGAGGCCTTGTCAGAGACTGGGCCTCGGGGACGTCGATCCTCGGAATCATCGGAGGGTTATCTTGAGATGATTTCGGGACTTTTTTTTAGTGTCCCCGCGGCCCGGTCCTCGACCAGGCCTCCACCCCCAGGAAGCAGCCCGTGACAGCTGACTAACACCCAGGTACCTATTTTACTGCTAGGTAACAGGGGCATAGGGTGAAAGAAACTCTGTCCATTGTAACTGAAATTGCAACTGAACCCATTGAGTAACTGAAAAGTAAGCTAACTATTACACCACTGCTTTTCAACGGGGCTATTTTGCACTTCCTACCGTGTCTCCTCGTCTCATGAAGAGTTATTTCCGTGAGGAGATTTGGCAAGCTGGGCTTTGTTTTGAGTCCACGTGAGCTATTCAGCAGCGCCTCTATAAAAAAAACTTCTCCGATTGGACGAGTTGGTACACATACCGCGCTAGGATGTTGTTGTTTAAGATTCGCTACTTGGAACAAAAAGTTCCAAGTAGCACGGGCTATAGTGAGCCCGTAGTGGACATTTTTACCCGCGCTAGGAAGCCCGGTACCTTCGGAGAGTGACTCTTGGTTGCCGCAAACCACGTTTTCTTTGAACATGAGCTTAAGAACGCCAACTTGCTCCAAATCGTCAAAGACACGAGCCCTAGTCAGTGATCTGTCTTCCCATGTGCATAAATTATTCAAGAGTCCCGTCACTCTTGACAGGTCTTAAAATAAATTGTTATTATTATAAAATGAGCTATTGCTGGAGGTTAGGTTGGCCGCTTGAATAGATCAGTCACTGGTTGTAGGGTGACTAGGATATTCCACTCAATTTGAAGTGTTTCCTCAGTGATAGATGATGGTGAAAGTCATCTTTAGGCGAGTGAAAAAATTGAATGCACACAGGCCTTGCCTATTTTAAATAGATCCGCTGGAATGTTGGGAATTTAATTTGAGGATTTTTTTAACATTTTAATCTAGGTTTTGGGCCTATGGTAAATTTGAAAGTTATTAACAATGGAAATTTTCAATTAATGAGCAAATGCTACGATTTTCAATGCCCAGATTTTCATGTGAGAGGTACACGTGTGTGTTATAGATACGATGGCCAACCTTGGTTACCTTGCATTGATTATAGATACTTGCAACTTTGGTAACCTAGTCATAAAAGTATTTGTGTGTACGTCTGATACCATACTACTTGTGTAAAGGAAGAAATGTATATGTTTATCTCTCAGAATGTTCGGCAATATGTTTATTGTTTGTGATGTGTGTCTATATATATGTATGAACACGGTGTACTGAACGGGGTGAGAATAGCTTGAGCTACCTCATCCCTTTGTGTGTATTTTACCTTAATAAACTTATTTCAATTTGCATTGATTTAAGGGATCAACGGCCCCGCGGGCCCGCGTCTCTGACCAGGTCTCTGGTTGATGGTCAACCAGGCTGTTGGTCGCGGTTGCTCGCAGCCTGACGTATGAATCACAACCTTGTTGATCAGGTATCCTTTGGAGGTGCTTGTCAGGTTCTCTCTTGAACACTGTGAGGGGTCTGCCAGTTATGTCCCTTATGTGTAGTGAAAGCGTGTTGAACAGTCTCGGGCCTCTGATGTTGATAGAGTTCTCTTATCACTTCTTTAGTGATAGGACTCTAAGAGGTAGAATTCTCTACCTCTAGAGATTGAGGTATCAAATAATATATACATGGAAAATAATATATACATGAAAGATACTTGAAGGCCAGGTCCCAAATTTGCACAGTTGAATAACAACATACTGGAGCAAAAGATATGGAAGGAAATGCAGAATAGAACCTTTGAGAAGTAGAGGTGCCATAGGCACAATGATAGACCACTGTCTTAACATCAGAGGTCCACAGCTGCTCAACACCCTCCCAGCAAGCACTATAAATATTGCCAGAGCAAAGGTGGACGTCCTCAAAAAATAATTAGACAAGCTTTTGCAAGAAGTGCCGGAATAACCAAGCTGTAGTGGATATGTGGGTCTGCGGGCCGCTCCAAGCAACAGCCTGTTGGATCAAGTTGTCACAAGTCGCGGGGAGTAGAAGAACTTCCGAGAGCCTCATCCAGACTCCAGTAAAACATTGCTGCTGAACACTTCTTTATTTGATAACTTAGAAGAGGCTTTGTTGGGTGTAGCAGAGAGCGATGACTTGATGAGTCGAAGTGACTGGTGTTGCAGTTTGCAGTGTTGTGATAACAGATACTTGCATGGAAGGTGTTGCTAGTAGGTGAGGTTGACAGGTATGTGCTTAGTGTGTAAACAGTCTAGGTGTCACGATTAGCATAGTGTGTTGAAAAGAAAGTGTGTGTGTACTTACCTAGTTGTGCTTGCGGGGGGTTTGAGCTTCGGCTCTTAGGTCCCGCCTCTCAACCGTGAATCAATAGGTGTACAGGTTCCTGAGCCTATTGGGCTCTTATCATATTTACACTTGAAACTGTATATAGAGTCTGCCTCCCTCATCACTTCCTAATGCATTCCATTCACTTCCTAATGCATTCCATTCACTTCCTAATACACACTTCCAGGTGCACACACCTGGACTGCACACACAAATGCATGCATACACACACTCACACTCACACACACACACACACACACACACACACACACACACACACACACACACACACACAGTGTGTGTGTGTGTGGTGTGGAAAAAAAAAGTATTTAGTAAACAGTTGATTGACAGTTGAGAGGCGGGCCGAAAGAGCAAAGCTCAACCCCCGCAAAAACACAACTAGTAAACACACACACACAAAGGATGAGAGGCAGTGACGAACCACCGAGACTCGACCTGGTCTTCACTCTGAACGACGTCCTCGACCAGGCCTCTTTTTTTTTTTTGTTGTTGTTGTTACACCCCCCTCAGGAAGCAGCCCGTAGCAACTGTCCAACTCCCAGGTACCTATTTACTGCTAGGTAACAGGGGCATCAAGGTGAAAGAAACATTTTGTCCATTTGTCTCCTCCACTGGGGATCGAATCCGGAACCTCAGGCCTACGAATCCGGAGCGCTGTCCACCCAGCTGTCAGGCGCCATAGGTCTACAGAATACTTAGCTGCGTCATTAACTAAATGATTAACTATTAAGTTGGCTGTGCTCCGTCCTTTAACCTCTTTCTCTAGTATGTCTATTTTATATTTTATGCCGAGCTTTGTCTTTACAATTTCATCAGGCTTGAAATATTCCGTGTGTGTGTGTGTGTGTGTGTGTGTGTGTGTGTGTGTGTGTGTGTGTGTGTGTGTGTGTGTGTGTGTGTGTGTGTGTGTGTGTGTGGGTGTGGTGAGGCCCCTTGAGTGAGTGAGTGAGTGAGGGTGGTTGGCAGCCATGGTGGTGTGGGTGAGGTTGACCCGGGGAATATATAGCTCCGCCGGCTAATGCGTCTCCGGTGTTCTCTTCATCTCCTGCTATCACCGGTGATTGCTTGCCCTCACCGGCCGCCAGTAGTACAGGTAAGTCTAGTCTCTCTCTCTCTCTCTCTCTCTCTCTCTCTCTCTCTCTCTCTCTCTCTCTCTCTCTCTCTCTCTCTCTCTCTCTCTCTCTCTCTCTCTCTCTCTCTCTCTCTCTCTCTCTCTCTCTCTCTCTCTCTCTCTCTCTCTCTCTCTCTCTCTCTCTCTCTCTCTCTCTCTCTCTCTCTCTCTCTCTCTCTCTCTCTCTCTCTCTCTCTCTCTCTCTCTCTCTCTCTCTCTCTCTCTCTCTCTCTCTCTCTCTCTCTCTCTCTCTCTCTCTCTCTCTCTCTCTCTCTCTCTCTCTCTCTCTCTCTCTCTCTCTCTCTCTCTCTCTCTCTCTCTCTCTCTCTCTCTCTCT
>NC_091170.1:42504980-42534980 GCF_040958095.1 Procambarus clarkii | reverse complement strand
ATCCCAGTAACCGGCTTGACAGCAGGTAGGTAGGCTCAAGAGACCTCCGTCAAAGTAGAGTTGAAAGGGAATAATGGGTGGGATTAGCGTCACTGACTATAGGTCAACGAGTCTTTACATTCATCAGACTATAGACTCTCAATAGACACCGACCTGGAAAGCAAATGATGATACCAGGCGAGCTACCTCTTTAATAAATATAAACTAATCCCCCAGATTAGATGTACAGGCTTTGTAAGTAGACAATTAGATGATTGGTGAATCCTGGTCCGTGGATTGTGTCCCTGGCACGCCGCCTCACCACCACCACCACTCTTTACTGTTGGTCATTAGGTCTTACCAAGGGCGTCGCTCGTAACTTTCCCAGAGTAGCCTGGGTAACGACATTGTTACAGGCGGTTCTCAGCGTTACATTTTTGGTCTCTAAATTATATTAATTTGTTTTCGTTTCAAATTCTTTGGCATTCACATTTCCGGTTTACTCCTTGTACTGTTCTGTTTGTGCGGGGGGGGGGGAGTTTAACTCTTTGGTCCCGCCTCTCAACTTGTATTAAACGTGTGTGGATAATACCGAGGCTGATAACCTGTGTGACAGAGTACCGTAGCTACATACTGCATCATAATGTTCTGGATTCGGGTTCTACAGCCTCAATTCTGGGTCTAATGTCTGTGGCGAACTCTTTACACTCGTGTGTGTGTGTGTGTGGCCTTTCTAAGCTTACTCTTGCCCCCCTAACCTTTCTCCCATCCCTCCCCTCTGTTCCTTACATCCCTCGCTCCCTCCATCCTTCTCACCCCTCCCCCTGCCATTCTCACCCCTCCCCCTGCCGTTCTCACCCCTCCCCCTGCCGTTCTCACCCCTCCCCCTGCCGTTCTCACCCCTCCCCCTGCCGTTCTCACCCCTCCCCCTGCCGTTCTCACCCCTCCCCCTGCCGTTCTCACCCCTCCCCCTGCCGTTCTCACCCCTCCCCCTGCCGTTCTCACCCCTCCCCCTGCCGTTCTCACCCCTCCCCCTGCCGTTCTCGTGCCTGGCGCCCCTACCGCACCTCGCTGGTCGACCATGCAAGAAGTGTGAAGTAATGTTGCCACACCGCGCGCGGCTCCCGCCCAGACACTCCCGCCACCTGCTGGCCGCGGGGGACTGGTGGGAGGCACACCTGTGTCGCTCAGGGCAGGTGGGGTGGGTGTGGGTGTGGCCAGGTGGTTGGGGGTGGGTGTGGCCAGGTGGTTGGGGGTGGGTGTGGCCAGGTGGTTGGGGGTGGGTGTGGCCAGGTGGTTGGGGGTGGGTGTGGCCAGTGGTTGGGGGGTGGGTGTGGCCAGGTGGTTAGGGGGTGGGTGTGGCCAGGTGGTTGGGGGGTGTGTGGCTAGGTGGCTTGGGGGGTGTGACCAGGTGGCTGGGGGTGGGTGTGGCCAGGTGGCTGGGGCTGGGCAGGTGGCTGGGGGGGTGGGTGTGGCCAGGTGGTTGGGGGTGGGTGTGGCCAGCTGGTTGAGGGAATGAATTACAGGTTATTACCGAAGGAACGTGGACATCTAATCAAATGAAAGATTGATAGGTTGCTGACAAGTTTCTTCAATAATGGCCGATAAATGAGTCTGCCATGAGTGGTCTGACATGCAGGGTGCAAGGAGCAGCAGCCTGGTTGATCAGTTTACCACCAGGAGGGCCGTGTCCCAGCTGGCGTGTGCGGCTGGATACCAGGGAATGTGTGCTATGGGAACACCTCATTTCCGTTCCATGGTGATGTAACTCATTGTGTTATGTCCCCCGCGCACTGGACCAGTGGTAACGGAGGCATCGTAGTATACCTGGAGCATACCTGGAGAGGGTTCTGAGAGTTCTTCAACTCCCCGAACCCGGCCTGAGGCCAGGCTCGACTTGTGATAACTTGGTCCAACAGGCTGTTGCTTGGAGCGGCCCGCAGGCCCACATATCCACTACAGTCTGGTTGGTCCGGCACTTCTTGCAAGAACTTATCCAAGTGCCTCTTGAAGAAGACTTCTGCCATTGTTCCAGCAATATTTCTAATGCTTACAGTGAGGGTGTTGAACAGCTGTGGACCTCTGATATTCAGACAGTGCTCTTTGATTGTACCTATGGGACCTCTACCCTTCACTGGTTCTATTCTAGAGGGGCCAGGTCCCAGATTCTATTTCACTAGAATCTCTACTAGAGGGCCAGGCCTGGGATTACCTGGTTATTATTACCTCATCTTTGAGGCTGTCTAGATAGTTCGCGTCCCCCATAGCCTAGCCATCACAACCAGACTGATCCGGTTACTTGTACAGGAGTTGCTCACCCGTGCACGGAACTGTTACTGCTCGAATCCATTCAGTGGAACATTAACATGATTGGAACTGCCTAACATTCCTTCCTTGAAATGTGGGTCAGAGAAGTGTTCACGCCTCGTAATCAACGTGTGAATTGTATATATATTTTCTTTTACATGACCAGGACGCAAGTGCAAAACAGCCCCGCTGAAGAGTGAGGGTGTGTGGATTAACTCTTGAGAGACAGGGGCCAGATTCACGAAGCAGTTACGCAACTACTTACGATCGTGTACATCTTTCCTCGATCTTTGACGCCTTCGATTACATTTACTAAACAGTTTACAAGCATGAAAACATCCCAATCAACTGCTGTTATCGTTATAAACAGCCTCGTGGTGCTTCGGAGCTCATTAACTGTTTAATAATTATAAACAAAGCCGCCAAAGATTGAGAAAAGATGTACAGGTTGGTAAGGGCTTGCGTAACTGCTTCGTGAATCTAACCTCAGGTTTATAAACAGACGACCCAGGGGTTAAGAGTGTTCCATCGTCTAGCGATAATGACTGTGGCTGTAATGACTGACCCTTGTCCCCTCTTGTTTGACTCTTCCTGTTTGGAAGTCGATCCTAGGTTTAATAAGTGTACCTGATCAACCAGGCTTTGATTCATACGTCAGGCTGTGAGCAGCCACGTCCAACAGCCTGGTTGACCTAGAGGCCTGGTCGAGGACCGGACCGCGTTAACGTTGAGCCCTGAAATCATCGCAAGGTTGTAAATCTAACCCAAAGTTTAGATGAATTTATATTTAGATGAGTTTAAATATATATATTGCACCAATTGCATTATAGCCCATTGGAGAATAAGGGTGCAACAGGTATTCATAAGAGACAATGTTATAAACATTAAGGGCCCAAATATGTACAAGACCGCATAAAGGAGGAAATAAGGCAGAGGCAAAAAATTACAGACCGATAGCACTAACATCGCACATCATAAAAATCTTTGAGAGAGTGCTAAGGAGTAAGATCACAAAATACATGGAATCACAACATCTCCATAACCCCGGACAACATGGTTTCAGAACAGGGCGCTCTTGCCTGTCGCAGTTGCTGGACCACTATGATATGGCATTAGATGCTATGGAAGACAAACAAAACGCTGATGTAATTTACACAGATTTCGCAAAAGCTTTTGACAAATGTGACCATGGTGTTATTGCACATAAAATGCGTTCAAAAGGAATTACCGGAAAAATAGGCAGATGGATCTACAATTTCCTGTCTAACAGAACCCAATGTGTAATAGTCAACAAATAAAATCCGGTCCATCAACCGTGAAGAGCTCAGTCCCCCAGGGTACTGTGCTTGCTCCAGTACTTTTTCTCATCCTCATATCGGACATAGACAAGGACACAACCTATAGTACTGTATCATCCTTTGCAGATGACATTAGGATTTTTATGATAGTAGACAACATATAGGACACGGCAAACCTCCAATCAGATCTTTCTATGGGCTAAAGAAAATAATATGGTGTTTAACGAAGATAAGTTCCAGCTCCTGCGCTACGGAAAAAATGAAAATATAAAAACGGAAACCACGTACAAAACTCAGGCAAATCATAATATAGAACGAAAAGGCAATGTAAAGGATCTGGGTGTACTCATGTCGGAAGACCTTAACTTCAAAGAACACAATAAAGTAGCCGTCACAACTGCAAGAAAAATGACAGGTTAGATAACAAGAACCTTTCACATCAGAGATGCTATACCGATGATGATACTTTTCAAGACGCTAGTGCTCTCTAGAGTGGAGTACTGCTGCACAATGACAGCCCCTTTCAAAGCTGGAGAAATTGCTGACCTGGAGAGCGTGCAATGATCCTTTACTACTAGAATCCACTCGGTAAAACTTCTAAACTATTGAGACCGACTAAAGAGCCTAAATCTGTTTTCTCTTGAGCACAGGCGGGAGATACATAATAATTTATACGTGGAAAATATTAGAGGGGCTAGTCCCAAACCTGCACACAGAAATAACATCACATGAGACCAGAAGACATGGCAGGATGTGCAGAATACCCCCGTTGAAGAGCAGAGGTGCAACAGGTACTCTGAGAGAGAACTCTATCAACATCAGAGGCCCGAGACTGTTCAACACGCTTCCACTACACATAAGGGGCATAACTGGCCGACCCCTCACAGTGTTCAAGAGAGAACTGGATAAGCACCTCCAAAGGATACCTGATCAACCAGGCTGTGACTCATACGTCAGGCTGCGAGCAGCAGGTTGATTAGTCCAGCTGCGAGGAGGCCTGGTCGACGACCGGGCCGCGGGAACGCTAAGCCCCGGAAAAACTCCAAGGTAACTAAATATAAGGGGCGCCCTCTAAATATGAGGGGCGCCCTCTAAATATGAGGGGCGCCCTCTAAATATGAGGGGCGCCCCTCTAAATATGAGGGGGCGCCCCTCTAAATATGAGGGGGCGCCCCTCTAAATATGAGGGGGCGCCCCTCGAAATATGAGGGGGCGCCCTTTAAATATGAGGGGCGCCCTCTAAATATGAGGGGCGCCCCTCTAAATATGAGGGGGCGCCCTCTAAATATGAGGGGCGCCCTCTAAATATGAGGGGGCGCCCTCTAAATATGAGGGGGCGCCCTCTAAATATGAGGGGCGCCCCTCTTAATATGAGGGGCGCCCCTCTAAATATGAGGGGCGCCCCTCTAAATATGAGGGGCGCCCCTCTAAATATGAGGGGGCGCCCCTCTAAATATGAGGGGGCGCCCCTCTAAATATGAGGGGGCGCCCTTTAAATATGAGGGGCGCCCTCTAAATATGAGGGGCGCCCTCTAAATATGAGGGGCGCCCTCTAAATATGAGGGGCGCCCCTCTAAATATGAGGAGCGCCCTCTAAATATGAGGGGCGCCCTCTAAATATGAGGGGCGCCCTCTAAATATGAGGGGGCGCCCTCTAAATATGAGGGGCGCCCTCTAAATATGAGGGGCGCCCTCTAAATATGAGGGGCGCCCTCTAAATATGAGGGGCGCCCTCTAAATATGAGGGGCGCCCTCTAAATATGAGGGGCGCCCCTCTAAATATGAGGGGCGCCCCTCTAA
Organism: Procambarus clarkii; assembly: GCF_040958095.1. Classification (NCBI taxonomy): domain Eukaryota; kingdom Metazoa; phylum Arthropoda; class Malacostraca; order Decapoda; family Cambaridae; genus Procambarus; species Procambarus clarkii. The sequence goes on along the minus strand of NC_091170.1, from coordinate 42,529,596 downwards.
ATATGAGGGGGTGCCCTCTAAATATGAGGGGCGCCCTCTAAATATGAGGGGCGCCCTCTAAATATGAGGGGCACATAACCGGCCTCTTCCGGCGTTCAAGATGAGGACCTTCATAACCCTAATGTCTTCACCACTTTTCCCTTCGCTCCTTCCTTTAAGATCTTCCTCCCTTCTCCCCCCTTCTCCCCCCTTCTTCCTCCTTCTTCCTCCTTCTTCCTCCCTCCCCTTCCTCCTCTCCCCCCTTCCTACTCCCCCCCCCCCTTCCTCCTCTCTCCCCCCCCTTCCTCCTCTCTCCCCCCCTTCCTCCTCTCTCCCCCCCTTCCTCCTCTCTCCCCCCCTTCCTCCTCTCTCCCCCCCTTCCTCCTCTCTCCCCCCCTTCCTCCTCTCTCCCCCCCTTCCTCCTCTCTCCCCCCCTTCCTCCTCTCTCCCCCCCTTCCTCCTCTCTCCCCCCCTTCCTCCTCTCTCCCCCCCTTCCTCCTCTCCCCCCCCCCTTCCTCCTCTCTCCCCCCCCCTTCCTCCTATCTCCCCCCCTTCCTCCTCTCTCCCCCTCTTCCTCCTCTCTCCCCCCCCTTCCTCCTCTCTCCCCCCCCTTCCTCCTCTCTCCCCCCCCTTCCTCCTCTCTCCCCCCCCTTCCTCCTCTCCCCCCCTTCCTCTCTCCCCCCTCTTCCTCTCTCCCCCCCCTTCCTCCTCTCTCCCCCCTTCCTCCTCTCCCCCCCTTCCTCCTCTCTCCACCCCTTCCTCCTCTCTCCCCCCTTCCTCCTCTCTCCCCCCTTCCTCCTCTCTCCCCCCTTCCTCCTCTCTCTCCCCCCTTCCTCCTCTCTCTCCCCTTCCTCCTCTCCCCCTTCCTCCTCTCCCCCCTTTCATCCTCTCTCTCTCCCCTTCCTCCTCTTCCCCCCCCTTCCTCCTCTTCTCCCCCCCTTCTTCCTCTCTCTCCCCCTTCCTCCTCTCTCCCCCCCTTCCTCCTCTCTCCCCCCCTTCCTCCTCTCTCCCCCCCCTTCCTCTCCCCCCTTCCTCTCCCCCCTTCCTCTCCCCCCTTCCTCCTCTCTCCCCCCCCTTCCTCCTCTCTCTCCCCTTCCTCCTCTCTCTCCCCTTCCTCCTCTCCCCCCTTTCCTCCTCTCCCCCCTTTCCTCCTCTCTCCCCTTCCTCCTCTCCCCCCCCTTCCTCCTCTCTCCCCTTCCTCCTCTCCCCCCCTCTTCCTCCTCTCCCCCCCTTCCTCCTCTCTCTCTCCCCTTCCTCCTCTCTCTCTCCCCTTCCTCCTCTCTCTCTCCCCTTCCTCCTCTCCCCCCCTCTTCCTCCTCTCCCCCCTCTTCCTCCTCTCCCCCCCCTCTTCCTCCTCTCCCCCCCTCTTCCTCCTCTCCCCCCCTCTTCCTCCTCTCCCCCCTTCCTCCTCTCCCCCCTTCCTGTTCTCCCCCCCTTCCTCCTCTCCCCCCTTCCTCCTCTCTCCCCCCCTTTCTTCTCTCCCCCCCTTCCTCCTCGCTCTCCCCCCCTTCCTCCTCGCTCTCCCCCCTTCCTCCTCTCTCCCCTTCCTCCTCTCTCTCCCCTCTTCCTCCTCTCTCTCCCCTCTTCCTCCTCTCTCCCCCCCTTCCTCCTCTCCCCTGGTCCTGTACCATATCCATTATATTCCCATAACAGCTCTATGCATTTTAATTTTCAGCACCTGGGGTTGTTTTGCTTTGAGCACTTACCCAAACTATCGAATCACGCGAAGTGGGTCATAGCCTCGTCTTATTGCGGCCATTACTGTAGTTTTCTCATCTATGTCTTAGCCAATAAAGTGGTTGGGGTGGGGGAGGCGCCTGTGTGGCCGCTCCTTATTAGTGCCTTGCTGAGCGAGAAACAAAATTGGTAAATTATTAGAAATTAAGGTAGAAAATTGTTGGTTACCGTGATGTGGCTGTGAGGATCAGTGTCGCCGCGGCTCTTGGTTGACTAACTGTTCAAGCAGGCTGTTAGACACCGCTGCATGCGGTCGGACGTGTGAATCACAGCCAGGCTGATCAGGAGCTCTTTGAAATTAGATAATTTGGCCCCAAGATCGATCTTTCGAACCGTGGATCAGCATCAGTTGAATTTAGTTGCATATTTTGATCACATAATAGGCTAAATGAAAGCTAACCTATTTCAACAATACTCATGATAACTAGATTTTTTTTTTTATAACAAGACATGATGAGCGAATGATACTTTTAAGGAACTTGTACTCTAAATTGGAAAATAGTTGTTCACAAACAGCACCACTTAAAGGTAGCAAAGTAATTGGTTGACTTGTAAAATGTCCAAAGGACACAAGACACACACACACACACACACACACACACACACACACACACACACACACACACACACACACACACACACACACATACACACACACACACACACACAGACGGATTAGGTTATAAAAAGAGATTGTCGAGGCGAGCTCCGTTAGCAAATTGAAACGTAATTACAACGAGAAGCACGAGGAATATGTCATTAACTAAGCAGGGTGTGGAAAGGTGGGGCTAGGGAGCTGATACGGGACACTGCAAGTACATGTAGGCGAGAGAGGGAGAGGGGGGGGAGAGAGAGAGAGAGAGAGAGAGAGAGAGAGAGAGAGAGCAGTGGCGTCCAGTAGCTGAAGAACTGGCTTGTCTGTTGATCTTTGGTCCCACAGTTGTAGCTCCCGGCAGGCCGCCTAACACGCCTGTACTCCACCCTAGACAGAACTTGTATCGTTGGCTCAGGCCTTCAGTCTCTGGTGAAAACCTTCCTCCATGACTGGAGGGATAACACCTTAACTACTACCCTACAACTCACTAGTATCATCATCGGAATGTTCGTAGCAAATTCAAAACATGTATCAAAATTAATTTGACTTCAAGAGAAGAGTAGGAATATGAATTCAGTTTTGGTGAAACACTTACATTATAACGTACTGGGGTGAGGTGTATGGTTCACCTTATGGTTCCTATAGTAGGGGGAACAGGAAGATTTTTAGGCCTATCGAGGTCCTTCTAAAAGATGAATCTAGACCAACTACTGACCTTCCCGAGAATACAACTCATTACATTAACTTTTGGATGCCTATTTACTGCTGCTACCTATTTACCTATCTGAGGGAGTTTAGAGAACATATATGGCACACATAGACGAGATAAAGCACCTAAATTATTGGGATCGTCTCAAAGCTCTCCAAATGTACTTGCTAGAAAGGAGACGAGAGAGATCAAATAATATACACGTGGAAAATACTGGAGGGCCAGGTCCCAAATCTACACAGTAAAATAACAACGTACTGGAGTGAACGATATGGAAGAAAATGCAGAATAGACAACCCATCATCCGAATTGACAGTACGTTTTAATACTAAGTGTAATAAGTACATTACCTTACTGTCATACATAGTACATAATTGCACTTATGGGGCTGTTACATTTACCTCCCCATTTATTCTCCTCGTTTTCTGTTAAGACACTCAGAATTTTAGGACGAAGTTTTTAAGTTCAATTCACTATACACATGTTTTATATATCAGAAATTTCTTTTTCAGTTTTATTTAACAATACAGATTTTATAAAAAATTTGAAAATATCCTGAGTTACTTTACAATTTATTGAAATATTTTAGTTTTGTTTTATTAGTTTTATAAAACTGTAATATCAATATAGCTATAGGTTAAGTACTAATTGTAATTAAGAAGCAATAAAATGCTTATCTTCAAACACTAAAAATGTTAGGTTAGGTTGTGGTTTTCTATTCAGCTTTTCAGGTAAACTCAAATATTCGCAATATATTTGACAGTATGGTTTAATACTAAGTGAAAATAAGTACAATTCCTGACTGCTATGAATAGTACATAATTGCACTTACTTGTGCTGTTACATTTACCTCCCCATTTTTGGAGGACGGGTTGGAATAGAACCAGTAAAGAGCAGGAGTGCCATAGAAATTAAAATGCCAAAATCTGTATTGTCTTGAGCGGAGGCGGGAGAGATACGTAATAATTTACACGTGGAAAATAGTAGAGGGGCTGGTCCCAAACCTGCACACAGAAATAACACCACAAGAGACCAGAAGGCATGGCAGGATGTGCAGAATACCCCCGTTGAAGAGCAGAGGTGCAACAGGTACTCTGAGAGAGAACTCTATCAACATCAGAGGCCCGAGACTGTTCAACACGCTTCCACTACACATAAGGGGCATAACTGGCCGACCCCTCACAGTGTTCAAGAGAGAAGTGGATAAACACCTCCGAAGGATACCTGATCAACCAGGCTGTGACTCATACGTCAGGCTGCGAGCAGCCGCGTCCAACAGCCTGGTTGACCAGTGCAGTAACGAGGAGGCATGGTCGAGGACCGGGCCGCGGGGTCCCTAAGCCCCGAAATCATCTACCTTGAAGTTTGGTTACCTTACCTTGATAAAAGCGTATCAAGGTAAGGACTGTATGTGTGTAATAGGGGGGCCTGACAGCTGAGTAGACAGCACTTCGGATTCATAGTCCTGAGGTTCCGGGTTCGATCCTCGGTGGAGCCGGAAACAAATAGGCAGAGTTTCTTTCACCCTGATGTACCTGTTCACCTAGCAGTAAATAGGTACCTGGGAGTTAGACAGCTGTTACGGGCTGCTTCCTGGGGTGTGTGTAACAAAAAGGAGGCCTGGTCGAGGACCGGGCCGCGGGGACACTAAGCCCCGAAATCATCTCAAGATAGAGGGAGGACTGTGTGTGTGTAGTGGGAGGACTCTGTATGTGTGTAGTGGGAGGACTCTGTATGTGTGTAGTGGGAGGACTCTGTATGTGTGTAGTGGGAGGACTGTATGTGTGTAGTGGGAGGACTGTGTGTGTGTAGTGGGAGGACTGTGTGTGTGTAGTGGGAGGACTGTATGTGTGTAGTGGGAGGACTCTGTATGTGTAGTGGGAGGACTCTGTATGTGTAGTGGGAGGACTGTATGTGTGTAGTGGGAGGACTCTGTATGTGTAGTGGGAGGACTGTGTGTGTGTAGTGGGAGGACTGTGTGTGTGTAGTGGGAGGACTCTGTATGTGTAGTGGGAGGACTGTGTGTGTGTAGTGGGAGGACTGTGTGTGTGTAGTGGGAGGACTGTGTGTGTGTAGTGGGAGGACTGTGTATGTGTCAGGTGCGGTCGTATTACCGTTCAGGGACGCAATTCATGATTTATTCATGTTTGTTATGCATGGTAGTCAGTCGCATGTACCGCTGGGTGTTGGAGGGGGGGGTGTATGTGTGCGTATTGTGGGTGCTTGTATGTCGGTGTATATGTTTCTGCTTGTGTGGGGCGGGTGTATATGTGGGTGTTTGTGTGTGTACTCGCCTAGTTGTGCTTTCGGGGGTTGAGCTTTGGCTCTTTGGTCCCGCCTCTCAAGGGGGGACCAAACGGGTGTGTGAGAGAGTGTATGGGTGCGTTTATGTGGGCGCTTGTGTGTAAGAGTGTATGTGTGCGTATATGTGGATGCTTGTGTGGTGTGCACATATGTGTGGAAGCTTGTATTTACTATTTGTGCCTGCAGAATCGAGCTATTAGCTCCTGGACCCAGCTTTTCCGATCTATTTTTTTCTCTTATGTCTACTACGTATATTTCTCTCTAAAGTATAAGATCAAAATAAAAAACCTCCACCAGTATTGGACCTTTAATTACAACTGAAGGTACATACACAGAGGACAACAAAGAAATTCTAAGAAGCCAGTATGAGGCTATTTTTAGCACACCAATAAACAACATGAAAGTTGATGATCCAGACAGCTTCTTTATGAATACATTCAAGCAGCAGATAATATAATGGATATTAACACAAACTCGCAAGACTTTGAAAGAGAAATTGACAATATGTCCATGCACTCAGCTCCTGGGCCTGACTCGTGGAATTTAATATTCCTAAGGAAATGTAAAGTACCAGCAGCGCGAGCGCTCAGCGTAATATGGAGAAAGAGCCTGGATACAGGGGAGACACCAGCTGCACTTAAATCTGCAGATATAGCTCCTCTGCACAAGGGGGTAGTAAGGCTTTGGCAAAATATTATAGACCAGTTGCACTAACATCACACATAATAAAAGTGTTTGAAAGAGTGATTAGGAATCAGATTTCTAGTTATATGAAAAAAAAATGAACTACACAGCCCAGGACAACATGGATTTTATAAACATGAGGAAGGAACTGAATATTTCATGTGTAAGTGATCGTATCCCTGAAATTAATGCTTTAATTGGTATCAAGATGCTTCGGTTAACCCCACCCTAAACCCTGTCCTGAAGCCCTCCAAGCCTTCTTCCTTGAAGATCAGCATCCCTCCAAATGGATTACCGAAACTGCCACTGTGCTCAGTATGTATAACTTTCATCACCCTATCAAGAGAGACAACAAAACAACATTTTCCTGCCCCATGGGAGATCACTCCTTTCCAAATTACTGTCCCCCCTTTCCCTACCCAAGAACCTGATTAAAGAACAAGTCTTGCTTCGACAAGAAGCAAGTACAATGCCTTAAGCCAAATTGATGCTTTAGTCAGAGAGCGCTCCCTTTCCCAGATTATTTACACTGATAGATCCTTGCACCAGTCCTATGACGCAGCTGGAAGTGCAGTTGTTGTGACAGGGAGAGATGGTTCCTTCTCCCATGAGTGTGGAGCGCGTCTAAGTAACTGGGCCTTCACTCTTCAAACAGAATTGGTTGCCATAATCCTTGCACTCGAGTGCGTATATGAATCCAAAGTTGACAGGCTAATTGTAAGTGACTCTTTTTCATCCATGACTGCCCTCAGCTCCCCAAGGCATAACTGTGACGTGTTTATCTCTGAAGCTAGACACAGATATAATGAAATAATCAATGATGGAGTCAGAGTTTGTCTCCTGTGGATTCCTTGCCATATTGGTCTCCGAATGCATGACAGAACTGATGAGTTGGCCAAGACTTTTGCTCGTAAAGAGCGAATTGATTACCAACTTGACTGCCTTTGAGCAGCCTGAGGGCAGTAATATTCCGGGAACATCACCTAAATTTCGGAGACTTGAGGCAGAGTGAAATTCACACCAGTTACTCCATCAATCATCATTCTATTATGCAGGAAGTACCGCACGTCTATGGGTCATCCAATAAGGTTAGTAGACGTCTAGATGTTACTACTGCTAGGCTTAGGCTCGGCTACAAGTACCTCTGGGAGTGTGTAACATCTGCTGATGTAGATTTGACTAAATGTAAACTCTGTCAGCAGAACTATTCGCATACTTTGCGTCATTATATAATAGAATGTGAAAAAATCGCGGAATTTAGAGATAACACCATCAATAGTGTCCAAGAAATGTGTAAGTACTTCATTCATAATGATGTGCTGCCCGAAATTTTAGCGAAGTATCCGAAATTTGCTTACTGTAGGTAATGCATGCACATGACTGTAAAGCTGCCGCCCAGTTGGGTGGGTGTGCAGCAAGACTAGTAACTGTGCGACTCACCATAGATGTAAAGTGCCTTGTATAGTGACTGTTGTGAGCCTTTTGTTGAATCACTTGTGACACAAAAGATTATTGATGTGTGTATTTGTGTGAGTGATTAAATATGTATGTGTATGTATATATGTATACGTATGTATATGTACATTGATGCATGAGTATGTGTACATGTATATATATAACATTAATAATTTTGTAACTAGCGTCAAAAGATTGTTATTTGCTTAGCTAAACAAACTAGAGGGTTCAGTTCCTGAACCGATTATGTGCCTCTGTAATCCTTTACACCACCGCCCACGGGATGGGTATGGGGTGCATAATAAAGAAAGAAATTGAAATTAAATTGTATTCACAGACTTTGCAAAGGCATTCGACAAATGTGACAATGGAAAAAAACGCCAGCCAGGAAATTGATAGGATGGATTACGAGAACTTTCTAATCCAAGGATTCCATCGCGATGGTTGTACTCTTCAAGTCACTTGTGTTGTCCCGTCTTGAGTACTGCTCAGTACTCACTTCCCCCTTCAAAGCAGGAGAGATTGCTGAAATAGAGGGAATACAGAGAACATATACGGCACGCATAGACGCGATAAAGCACCTAAATTATTGGGATCGTCTCAAAGCTCTCCAAGTGTACTCACTAGAAAGGAGACGAGAGAGATACCAAATAATATACACGTGGAAAATACTGGAGGACCAGGTCCCAAATCTTCACAGTAGATTAATAGCAACATGTTGGAACGAAAGATACGGAAAGAAAAGGAAATGCAGAATTAAACCATTAAGGAGTAGAGGTGCCATAGGCACTGTCAGAGAACACTGTCTCAACATCAGGGGTCCACGGATGTTCAGCACCCTCCCAGCATTATAAATATTACCGGAACGAAGATGGATGCATTCAAGAGGCACTTGGACAGGTTCTTGCAAGAAGTGCCTGACCAATCAGCCTGTAGTGGCTATGTAGGCCTGCGGCCCACTCTAAACAGCAGCATGTTGGACCAAGTTACCACAAATCGAGCCTGGCTTCAGGCCGGGCTTGGGGAGTAGAAGACCTGAACCAGCCTCCAGGTATGCTCCAGGTATACCGTAGGATATATGAGGTGTGGATATATGATTTTTAATGTCCTCACATATAAGGATGTGCGATATTTTGTGAGGCGAGGGAGGGTGGTCCTTGGTTGTGTAGGCAAGAGAACGAGGGAAGGTCCTTGGTTGTTTGGGGGGGGGGGTAAGGAGGGGGTTTCCTTGGTTCTTTGGGGGGGGATGAGAGGGGGAGTTCCTAGGGTCTTTGTATGGGGGGGGGATGAGAGGGGGGTTCCTAGGGTCTTTGTATGGGGGGGGGAGATGGGGGTTCCTTGGATGTATGGGGGTGGGTGGATAGATAGTCATGCAGGGAGTGAGTGGGGGGGGGGGTGGGGGGGGGGGTGTTTATGGGTACACGGCTGGGGGTTGGTTGTTGACGGCGGCGGCGGTGCTGAGTCGTAGTAGGATACTCCCGCTGCCCCCAGTGTAAATGTCTCGGGTTGGCTTATGTTGCCAGTAGAGATGTCTAACTCATAGCCCAGACGCAGCCAAGGTGTTGTCACTGGCTCAGCGTTGGCAGTGCTTGCTTTGCAGGCGTGTTTGGTGTGCTTGTTGGTGTTTTTCTTTGGTTAATAGTGGTGGGGTAACGGAGATTCTGGTGGGACTCGCCTAGTTGTGCTTGCGGGGGTTGAGCTTTGGCACTTTGGTCCCGCCTCTCAACTGTCAATCAACTGGTGTACAGATTTCTGAGTCTACTGGGCTCTATCATATCTACATTTGAAACTGTGTATGGAGTCAGCCTCCACCACATCACTGCCTAATGCATTCCATCTGTTAACTACTCTTGACACCGAAAAAGTTTTTTCTACTGTCCCTGTGGCTCATGTGGGTAATAACTTTCCACCTGTGTCCCCTTGTTCGCGTACCACCGTGCTAAAAAGTTTGTCTTTGTCCACCCTGTCAATAAGTGGTTATCATGTCTCCCCCTTACTCTTTTGTTTTCCAGGGACCTGAGGTTCACTTAGCCTTTCCTCGTAGCTCATCCCCCTCAGTTCCGGGACTAGTCTGGTGGCATATCTCTGAATCTTCTCTAACTTTGTCTTGTGTTTAACTAGGTATGGACTCCAGGCTGGAGCTGCATATTTCAAGATTGGTCTAACATAGGTGGTATACAAAGTCCTGAACGATTTCTTTAACATGTTTCTAAAGATAGTTCTTAAGTTGGCCAATCTAGCATATGCCGCTGATGATATTCTTTTGATGTGTGCCTCTAAGGACAGGTTCGGTGTGATATTAATCCCAAGATCTTTCTCCATTTGACTCTTGCAGGATATCACCTCCCATATGGTACCTTGTGTTCAGCCTTCTGCCCCCTTCGCCTAATTTCATTACTTTGCACTTTCCTGAGTTGAACTTTAGTAGCCATTTTCTAGACCATGTCTCCAGTTTAAATGAACAAATCCACAAGGGCCGTGACGAGGATTCGAACCTGCATCCGTGAGCATCCAAGACGCCGCCTTAATCGACTGAGCTATGACAAGGTCAAAAGAGTTGAAACCGAAGTTCTACTGAACATACTGGATCCTGCAGCCTCTCCGAGGCACAAACCAGGGTTTTACACAACTCCCCATGCACTCGAGCTATGTCATTAGGCCGTTCTCCCTCTTCGCCCTTACTTCATTACACACAGAAATCACAATTGCGTGATGCAAAAATCAGGTCGAGACTAGCTTGTTCAGCATTGCCTCTCATTCTTGTATCTGCACTTCCATGTGGGTCCACATTCTCCCGGTATAACTTTCCATGGTTGAAATCGCCCATGAGGTAACAGAGATGCTGTTGGTGGTGGTGGAGTAACGGAAATGCTGTTTGTTGTTGGTGGTGGGATAACGGAGATGTTGTTGGTGAGGTAACTGCAGTATAGTGCAGGTGTGTTGTTTGATAGTGTTATGATGACGTGGGGTTATAAGTAATATATAATACGATAGTGCAGGTGATGGTGATGGTTCAGGGGGGTCCTAGTGTAGTTAGTGAAGGTAGTGATGGTTCCAGTATTACTAAAGTGCTGGGGTGATCGGTAGAGGAATATAGGTTAGAGGCAGTGATGATGATGATAGTATGAGTCTTGGTAGTGGTTCAGATAATCAATTCGAAGGTAGCGGCGATGGGGATAATGGCGTTAGTGGTGGGTTAGGGTAATGGTGGCAGGGGTGTAGATGGGTATTAAGATAGCAGAGGCAAGCCAAGCTTCATTTACTTGCCGAGATCAAAACAATATTTCCTCGGTGTTGATGGTGTGGGTTCTGAAGGTGGCGCTTATGGGTGAATGGTTTTGATGGTGAAGGCCATGTTAAAGGTGTGTGTGTGTGTGTGTGTGTGTGTGTGTGTGTGTGTGTGTGTGTGTAGTCACCTAATTGTGCTTGCGGGGGTTGAGCTCTGGCTCTTTGGTCCCGCCTCTCAGCTGTCAATCAATTAAATGATTAACCCCCCTGAATACACACACACATACACACCTGGGAAGGAAGCTGTACACCTGTTGATTGACGGTTGAGAGGCGGGACCAAAGAGCCAGAGCTCAACCCCCGCAAGCACAATTAGGTGAGTACACATACAAACATATGTACAAAAAGGGTGACAGACAAGAGGCACTGAAGGCCAGTGTCCTTAACTTGTATACCATGTAAGGTAATGGAGAAGATCGTGAGAAAAAACCTAGTAACACATCTGGAGAGAAGGGACTAAGTGAAAACCCATCAACATGGGTTCAGGAAGGTAAATCTTGCCTTACAGGCTTAATAGAATTCTATGATCAGGTGACAAAGATTAAGCAAGAAAGAGAAGGATGGGCTGACTGCATTTTCTTGAACTGTCGGAAAGGCTTTGACTCAATACCCCATAAGAGACTGATGCATTAGCTGGCGAAACAGGCAGGAGTAACTGGTAGGGTGCTCCAGTGGATAAGGGAGTACGGTACCTAAACAATAGGAAGCAGAGAGTTACAGTGAGGGGGTGAGACCTCATATTGGCGTGAAGTCACCAGTAGAGTCCCACAGGGCTCTGTACTCGGATCTATCCTGTTTCTGATATACGTAAATGACCTCCCAAAGGGGTATAGACTCATTCCTCTCAATGTTTGCTGACGACGCCAAAATTATGAGAAGGATTAAGACAAAGGAGGACCGCTTGAGGCTTCAAGAAGACCTGGACAAGCAGAAGGAATGATTGGACAAATGGTTGTTAGAGTTTAACCCAAGCAAATGTAATGTAATAAAGATAGGTGTAGGGAGCATGAGACCAGATACAAGGTATCATTTGAGAGATGAAATACTTCAAGAGTCAAAGAGAGAGAGAGAGAGAGAGAGAGAGAGAGAGAGAGAGAGAGAGAGAGAGAGAGAGAGAGAGAGAGAGAGAGAGAGAGAGAGAGAGAGAGAGAGAGACTTAGACTTAGGGGTTGATATCACGCCAGACCTGTCCCCTGAAACACATATCAAGAGCATAACATCAGCGGCATATGCCAGGTTGGCTAACATAAGAACGTCCTTTAGAAACTTGTGTAAGGAATCTTTCAGAACTTTGTATACCACATATGTCAGACCAATCCTGGAGTATGCGGCTCCAGCATGGAGTCCATATCTAGTCAAGCATAAGACTAAACAGGAAAAGGTTCAAGGTTTGCCACCAGATTAGTACCCGAACTGAGGGGTATGAGCTACGAGGAGAGACTACGGGAATTAAACCTCACGTTACTGGGAGACAGAAAAGTTAGGGGGGGAGGACATGACCACCACATACAAGATTCTCAGAGGAATTGATAGGCTAGATAAAGACAGGCTATTTAACACAAGGGACACACGCACTAAAGGGACACAGGTGGAAATTGAGTGCCCAAATGAGCCAGAGACATTAGAAAGAATTATTTCAGTGTCAGAGTACAAATGGAATGCATTAGGAAGTGATGTGGTGGAGGCTGACTCCATACACAGTTTCAAGTGTAGATATGATAAGAGCCCAATAGATTCAGGAACCTGTTCACCAGTTGATTGACAGTTGAGAGGGGGGACCAAAGAGCCAGAGCTCAACCTTCCCAAGCACAACTAGGTAAGTACACACACACACCCACGAAGCAGCCCGTAACAGCTGTCTAACTCCCAGGTCCATATTTACTGCTTGGTGACAGGGGCATCAGGGTGAAAGAAACTATGCCTATTTTTCTCTGCCTGCTCCGGGAATCGAACCCAGGCCACAGGATTAAGAGTCCCGCAAGCTGTCCACTCAGCTACCAGACCCCCCAAATAACCCCACACACACGTGTGTGTGTGTACTCGCCTAATTGTGCTTGTGGGGGTTGAGCTCTGGCTCATTGGTCCCGCCTAGGGACCAAAGTGAGAGAGAGAGAGAGAGAGAGAGAGAGAGAGAGAGTGAGAGAGAGAGAGAGAGAGAGAGTGAGTGAGTGAGTGAGTGAGTGAGTGAGTGAGTGAGTGAGTGAGTGAGTGAGTGAGTGTGAGTGAGTGAGTGAGTGAGTGAGTGAGTGAGTGAGTGAGTGAGTGAGTGAGTGAGTGAGTGAGTGAGAGTGAGTGAGTGAGTGAGAGTGAGTGAGTGAGTGAGTGAGTGAGTGAGTGAGTGAGTGAGTGAGTGAGTGAGAGTGAGTGAGAGTGAGTGAGTGAGTGAGAGAGTGAGTGAGTGAGTGAGAGTGAGTGAGAGTGAGTGAGTGAGTGAGTGAGTGAGTGAGAGTGAGTGAGTGAGTGAGAGTGAGTGAGTGAGTGAGTGAGAGTGAGTGAGAGTGAGTGAGTGAGTGAGTGAGTGAGAGTGAGTGAGAGTGAGTGAGAGTGAGTGAGTGAGAGTGAGTGAGAGTGAGTGAGAGTGAGAGTGAGTGAGTGAGAGTGAGTGAGAGTGAGTGAGAGTGAGTGAGAGTGAGTGAGAGTGTGTGAGAGTGTGTGAGAGTGTGTGAGAGTGAGTGTGTGAGTGAGTGAGTGTGAGTGAGTGAGTGTGAGTGAGTGTGAGTGAGTGTGAGTGAGTGAGTGTGAGTGAGTGTGAGTGAGTGAGTGTGTGTGTGTGTGTGTGTGTGTGTGTGTGTGTGTGTGTGTGTGTGTGTGGAGGGGGTGGTATTCTGCGCCCTCATCCTTCGTTGTGTTAGTATTGTCCTTCTAAGATGTGCAGTTACGTACATTCAGCGCTGGTAGGGTTATACTGGACTTGTAATTTCGCGGAGAATATCAGCAGAAATGTATGCAATATGTTTTAATTGTTCCGTTTTTCCTTAGCTATTTGCTGTTATCAGTGATTTTTATTGTTGTGACCAAATGTAACTAGGAGAGTAAATATTCTGATCGTAGGATAGCAGTGTCCTATGATCATAAATATATGTTTACGGTGATAGTGTGGTGGAGTGGTTGTGGTGGTGGTGGTGGAGGCAGGAACGAGCCTGGGTGGCGGCGGTCAGGCGGGGAGGCCACGCGGGTACCAACTTACCGGTGCCGCCAAAATCCGCCGTCACCACCACCACTCTCCAACCTTATCATGCAAACGTTTTTCCATATTATTATTATTATTATATATATATATATATATATATATATATATATATATATATATATATATATATATATATATATATATATGTATATATATATATATATATATATATATATATATATATATATATATATATATATAATATATATATAATATGTCGTACCTAGTAGCCAGAACGCACTTCTTGGCCTACTATGCAAGGCCCGATTTGCCTAATAGGCCGAGTGATTTTCTTTATTTTCTATAAATTGTTTCCAATTAGTTTATTTGAATTATTATTATTATATTATAGTAAAACATAAATTATTGATTTAGTTGATAGGTTAGGTTAGGATTAGCAGTAAATAGGTACCTGGGAGTTAGTCAGCTGTCACGGGCTGCTTCCTGGGGGTGGAGGCCTGGTCGAGGACCGGGCCGCGGGGACACTAAAGCCCCGAAATCATCTCAAGATAACCTCAAGGATAGGTTAGGTTAGGTAGGGTTGGTTAGGTTCGGTCATGTATCTACGTTTAGTTTTAACTCAAATTTACAAAAAAAAACTCATACATAATGAAATGGATAGCTTTCTCATTTCATAAGAAACAAATTAGAAAAATATATAAATTCAGGAAAACTTGGCTTATTAGGCAAATCAGGTCTTACATAGTAGGCCGAGAAGTGCGTTCTGGCTACTAGGCACAACACACACACACACACACACACACACACACACACACACACACACACACACACACACACACACACACACACACACACACACACACACACACACATATATATATATATATATATATATATATATATATATATATATATATATATATCCATAATTAATTTCCTGCTATATACAGGCGCACAAAAACGATGAGAGTAGCGCCAATGAGGCATGAGTCGGGTTTCATTCGTTAGTTGGTGGTCTAAACATACTTCCTCGACAAACGTTTTTCCTGTCCCGGTGTCCGGGGATCTCCGTTAGTTTACGCCACGTACACCATACAGGTAAACAATGGTGACTGTGCTAATAGTAACTTGTCCCAACCACCGTATTATCTTTTTTTCTTTTTCGTTATTGTATACAAGTTTTTTCTTACCTATAATATACTAGAATTGTCTCTCTCCTTCCCCCTCAAAAAAAAAAAAAAAGTTGGAAATTTTCATGTCTGACAAAAGTCTAAACTGTGAGACCTGGTTGAGTGAAGTGAACACTGAGTGAACAAAGTTGAGTTGTGAGCTGAGTGAACAAAGTTGGTTGAGTGAACAAATAAGTGAATTTGTGAACAATCACAATCCACATAAGTGAATTTGTGAACTTTGTAAGTGAATTTTGTGCAATCCACTTACAATAAAAATCACGTTGGTTATTAGATACGTGGTTGTTGAGCTCGCAAGGTGTACACTCCCTCTTACTCAGTGTCTTCAGTTAAAGGCTCTCGAGGCAACGCTTCAGGTGAGGCAACGAGAACACTGGAGCTTACTCTTTGTCGAGCTTGGCTCTTTGTGAGGGCGATGGAACGATAAGAGGCATAGAGGGGACTGGTTAAAGACGGAGGGGGCACGGGGGGCCATCTTCGGAACTTTCACCAGGGGGGATTTATGCCTGTATGCAACACATGGATGGGCGCACCCTCAGTCGTGCTGCGCTGCGCCTATTTCGCTCCAAATTTCCCGTGCGTAAAGATGAATGCTCATACTCGCAGCTTTTTTTTTTATAATGTGAATAAGCCCTTCTTCGTAGGTAGATAGTAGACATTGTGCAGTGTTTCTTTTAATTCTGAATGTGTTAACTTTGTGGAGTTTAATTTTTTGGTATCTTTATTTAATAAATTTTCAATGTAAATCATATATACATAAATTTTACAAAGCAATGCTACGTTACACAGTAGTATAACTCTCAGTAAACAAGTGTTTCATTATCACAGAGCATGAACTTTAAACCTCTAAATGTTCTACTTATTTTTCTTCAAATGATTTACAATATTGATTATATATACATTAGTTTACAGGGGAAATTGTTACATTTATATATATTTTATATAATTCTCAGTAAACAAATTGTCTAATATTTCTAGTGCTTTCAACTTCAAGTAAGTTGACATGTTTGAAGAGTGATGACAGATGTGGGGCAGACGTCAGTGACAACCAAGAAAACGCCCAGGTCCAAATGTAAGCGTCTGGAGCAGGTGGTGGACGGGCGGAGGTTGTCTAGGGGCGTCCACTCAACCTGTCCTCTATCGTCGCTTTTGGCCGTTTGCCCGTATGGCCGAAATTGGACGTAATTTGAAAATGAAAAAAAATTGAAAATAAATTGGGGTGTCCACTAGGGTGTCGAATCCTAAACACCACAATTCATTGAAACTAATGTTTTTTTTAACCTAATACAGTAACTTTTAACGTCTTGTGTACGCGAGAAAATCTCCCACGTGATTTTGACTTATTATAATTATTATTATTTTTTGTTTTGTAAAATAAACTAGATTGAAAAATATATTCTTTGTTTTTTACTGCAAATTATTAGTAGCACATTTTAGCACAACTGTGGTTGTAGCACAACCACAGTTGGATTGTTTATAACAGTCGCATCCTAACGTGGATGGAACGAATATGAAGGGAAGGGAACTATAAGGAGAAAGCGCCTAGCCATTACGACTGTATAGCACCTGTAAAGGATCAGGATAAGGATTTGGGATTGGACGGTGGGAAGGAATGAAGCATTTAAAATATGTTGTTTCGTGAGTTCTACTTTATATCTTTTAAGCTGAAGTTCAACAAAAATAAATATTTACATGTTGACAATTGACTTTACAATGTGATAATTAAAGCCCCAAAATTTTATGTAGTTCGTCAGTAGTGACAGGTTTTTTATGTATAAAAAATTAGTGCTTGGTTCATGAAGATAAAATATTCCATATGGAATGAGTGAGTGTTGACTTGCGCATGTGACCAGGTCTCAGGCCAGTGTCAAGTTACATTTAGGGTGACTGGTAATGGTCAGTGTGCTAGATGGTCAGCCCTGTGCCCCAGGCCGTCTGCCCTGTGCCCCAGGCCGTCTGCCCTGTGCCCCAGGCCGTCTGCCCTGTGCCCCAGGCCGTCTGCCCTGTGCCCCAGGCCGTCTGCCCTGTGCCCCAGGCCGTCTGCCCTGTGCCCCAGGCCGTCTGCCCTGTGCCCCAGGCCGTCTGCCCTGTGCCCCAGGCCGCCTGCCCTGTGTCCCAGGCCGCCTGCCCTGTGCCCCAGGCCGCCTGCCCTGTGTCCCAGGCCGCCTGCCCTGTGCCCCAGGCCGCCTGCCCTGTGCCCCAGGCCGCCTGCCCTGTGTCCCTGGCCGCCTGCCCTGTGCCCCTGGCCGCCTGCCCTGTGCCCCTGGCCGCCTGCCCTGTGCCCCAGGCCATCTGCCCTGTGTCCCAGGCCGCCTGCCCTGTGCCCCTGGCCGCCTGCCCTGTGTCCCAGGCCAACCCGTTCTCGCAAATTCGTAAAGTCAATATTGACTTATTAACTACATGCATAGGTGATATACTAAACATAATAGATACCCTTAAAAAGATTCATAGAAAACACCGACCTTACCTAACCTTGTTAGTATCTTAAGATAAGCATCTTATTGCTTCGTAATTACAATTATTACTTAACCTATACCTAGTATAGGTTAGGTAATAATTGTAATTACGAAGCAATAAGATGCTTATCTTAACATACTAAGTAGGTTAGGTAAGGTCGGTGTTTTCTATGAATCTTTTTAAGGGTATCTATTATGTTAAGTATGTCACCTATGCACATATTTAATAAGTCAATATTGACTTATTACATTTGCGAGAACGGGTTGCCCAGGCCGCCTGCCCTGTGCCCCTGGCCGCCTGCCCTGTGTCCCAGGCCGCCTGCCCTGTGCCCCAGGCCGCCTGCCCTGTGCCCCAGGCCGCCTGCCCTGTGTCCCAGGCCGCCTGCTCTATGAACCCACTTTTTATAGGTAAAGTTGTAGGATTTCTCTTTTTCTCTTATTTACAGTTACTCAACCATTTTAACAAAATCATAGAAGCCTTAGAAGAAAAGCAAAATGCAGGTGTTGTATACACAGACTTTGCAAAGGCATTCGACAAATGTGACCATATGAGATCAGTAGGAATAACGGGTACAGTGAGGCGTTGTATTTTCAACTTTCTGTCAAACAGAATGCAGAGTGACGGTCAGTCAAATAAGATCATGCCCAAGTGCAGTGAAAAGCTCTGTACCTCAGGGCACAGTCCTTGCACTATTGATATTTCTCATTCTTATATCGGATATAGACAAACATACTAGTCTCAGTGTGATTGGGCAACTACAAATAACATGATGTTTAATTGTGATAAGTTCCAGGTACTGAGGTATGGTGGAAACGAACTTAAACGAAACACAGGGTACAGGACACAATCAGACCTACTCATAAAATGAAAGCAACATGTAAAACATCTGGGAATTATGATGTCTGACGACCTGACATTAAGTGGACATGACCGAGCAAATATAGCGGCGGCCAGGACAATGATAGGATAGATTATGAGAACGTTCAAATCCAGAGACCCCACAGTAATGCTAATACTTTCTAAATCTCTGGTGCTGTCCCGTCTTGAGTATTGCTCGCTACTCACTTCCCCTTTCAAAGCAGGAGATATCTCTGAATTAGAGGGAATACAGAGAACATATACATCACGCATAGAAAAGATAAAACCTTCTAAATTATTGGGAGCTTCTCTAAGCTCTCAAAATGTACTCTGAAAAGGAGACGAGAAAGGTATCAAATAATATATACATGGAAGATATTGGAGGGCTAGGTCCCAAATTTGCACAGTAGAATAACAACATACTGGAGCGAAAGATACGGAAGGAAATACAGAAAAGAACCAATGAAGAGTAGAGGTGCCATAGGTACCATCAGAGAGCATTGTCTCAACATCAGAGGTCCGCAGGTGTTCAACACCCTCCCAGCAAGCAGTAGAAATATTGCCGGAGCAAGTGTGCATGTATTCAAGAGGCACTTAGACAAGTTCTCACAAGAAGTGCCTGACCAACCAAACTGTAGCGAATATGTGGGCCTGCGGGCCGCTCCAAGCAACAGTCTGTCACTTACCCAGTAACCGGGTTCTTTCCTTTCAAATTTTCTATGGTGCCTTAGTGCCTCTTCTTACCAGATCCAACCACGAGGAATAGGCAAGTTAGTAAGAACTGAGTAGTAATAGTTAATCCAATGGGAATTGGGGGTAAACAATACTAAACAAAACCACCACCACGTGTATACACTATATACACTCATTGCACATGTACAACACCTAACACCGCACGTGTCACTTTCACACAGGGCACCACAAAATAACTTCTGTGATCTTCTATCCTGGCGAGTCCACTTCTATCTTCTATCTTACAACACTCAAGATATCTTCCCTGAGCCTTTCTTCTATGGTACTCACGCCAGCGAGCCCATCTTTCTCAGTAAATCATGGGCCAGTCCTCCACAGTAACATCATAGTGTCAAAACAGCACTTCGACTCTACAGCAACACGCTGGCTGACTTCCCCAAAAGGCTCCACTTATAACCTTAAGCCTTAACATAGAGAACAAACGGACGTCAATTCCCTCTTATTAACTCAACTGGGTCATCCCGGGACAAGTCGGTCCAATCACCAATACTTCACTGATTATTACAGACAATTCAGTCTCCACCTGCTTGATACCTGATTGATGGGGTTCTGGGAGTTCTTGTACCCCCCAAGCCCGGCCCGAGGCCTGGCATGACTTGTCAGAGTTTGGTTCACTAGGCTGTTGCTTGGAGCGGCCCGCAGGCCCACATACCCACCACAGCCCGGTTGGTCCCGCACTTTTTTTTTTGTTAGAAAAGTCTTGTTTTCTCTTGATGCCCACGGTTGTTCCGGCAATATTTCTTATAGTCGCTGGGAGGATGTTGAACAGTGGGAGGACGAGTTGAACTTGAACTCGTTGGACGAGTAGAAGGACCGACCCGACTCGGCCCACTTGTTCCCAATGGAACTAGTCATGTGTTCAGGACTGCCCCGGGTGAACTGACTCGTGTTGACCCAGGGTCAGTTTGTATCACCTCTGAGGAGTACACATTGTATAGCGAGAGGTAAACTACACAGGTGTCAGTAAGATCACAGCCTTCCACCGGGGGAACAGAAAATGGGGTCGGGTGCGCTCAACAGATGGCTGTGACATCGTCACACAGCCTGTTGGCCCAAATTATCACCAAAGTCGAGCTTAGCCTCAGGCGGGGCTTGGGGAATAGAACTCTTAGAACCCTCTCCAGGTAGGCCATGCTTTACTGTTGAAGAAAGTCAATTATGTTGGTTTCCCCATCACTGATGTACGCTTGTCTTGGGTCCAACTCTGCACTCTCCTGACTTCCTCATCTCTTTCGCAACACGATTTCGTACTTGGCCTCCTCCTGTCTACATTAAATTGAATCTGACACTTTTATTAAAGTCGTCTTGAAGCTGAGTGGTTTTCATTTGAATTCATAATATGCTTTATTTTTATACTGTCTGCCATTTACAAAATATAGCTTTAGTTCTCCAAAATCAAGCTTATAAATAATAATGTGAACACTACAGAGCCCAGAACAGAACCCCTAGGCACTCCTAGGGCCAGTTCCCTACTCGAATATAACTCCATTAATGCTTAAAATCAGTTTCCTATCTTTCAGCCTTCCTCGCCTTAATCCAAGGGAACACGTTGTCTGGGATGCTCCCCTAATGGGCCAAAGACTGCCTCAATAGTCTCTCATCTGGAACGGTGTTAAAAGCCTTGCTAAGATCAAGATAAATTATATTGTCATTTTTATCATTGCCGTCTTCAAAAAGTTGATTTGTATTAATATACGACTTGTAAGAACGCCCACTGGCGAATCCACGAACTGTGTCATAGATCAAATTATGTTCCTCAAGGCGATATATAATTTAAGTGGCTGTTAATGCCGCCGTCAATGATTCCACAATTGATGTCAGGCTAATTGGCTGGTGGTTAGAGAACGGAGCTCAGTCTCCCTCTTTAATGATTGGCAACACATTAGCAGCCGTTCATTTTGCCGAGGCAGCTCTAGATATAATTACATTGTTAAAGTGATTTGTAAGTGGAAGATTTCGTCCTTTTGAGTCAGTCAAGGTCCGGGTAAATATTTCATCAGGACCCGGTTACTTCTCTTAACTTTTAACCTTTCTCGTTGACGCTGTTTAGTTATTTTTTAACTACCAGTTAAGTATAGTCTTTTTTCCACTGCTTTTATA
The DNA here is from genome assembly GCF_040958095.1 of Procambarus clarkii. Lineage (NCBI taxonomy): Eukaryota > Metazoa > Arthropoda > Malacostraca > Decapoda > Cambaridae > Procambarus > Procambarus clarkii. The sequence goes on along the minus strand of NC_091170.1, from coordinate 42,508,336 downwards.
AAAGGATTTTTATTTGGGTCAAACAATTTTCGAAAAATGTCTTCGGAAAATATAATTTTTTTAACTTCGGAATTTTTTCGGAAAATTGTTTTGCCTTTCCGGTTGCATCTCGAGACTCCACAACAATACTAGGAAAATATACTAGTCCTATACTAGGACTCCACAACAATACTAGGCCTTGGAAAAGTAGGCCTAGTATCCGTAAAATTGTAATATATCTTTACCTTTCGCACGACGTTCTTAACTTGTTTACAAGTTTAAAAGAAATCAGCTTGACCTCTCATACATCGCTTATCAATATCATATTATCTGACAATATATCAGAATTCCCTGGAAGGTAAATTAATGAATAATAGTTTAAGCAAAACAAAACTAAGCCTAAACATATTGTAAATGTCTTCATGGAACACAGGTGAAAGGTAGTTCATAATAATTATATGTCTAGCACAATGTAGTGTGGCGCCAGGTGTAGGAGTGTAGTGTGGCGCCAGGTGTAGGAGTGAAGTGTGGCGCCAGGTGTAGTAGTGAAGTGTGGCGCCAGGTGTAGTAGTGTAGTGTGGCGCCAGGTGTAGTAGTGTAGTGTGGCGCCAGGTGTAGTAGTGTAGTGTGGCGCCAGGTGTAGTAGTGAAGTGTGGCGCCAGGTGTAGTAGTGTAGTGTGGCGCCAGGTGTAGTAGTGAAGTGTGGCGCCAGGTGTAGTAGTGTAGTGTGGCGCCAGGTGTAGGAGTGTAGTGTGGCGCCAGGTGTAGGAGTGTAGTGTGGCGCCAGGTGTAGTAGTGTAGTGTGGCGCCAGGTGTAGTAGTGAAGTGTGGCGCCAGGTGTAGTAGTGAAGTGTGGCGCCAGGTGTAGGAGTGTAGTGTGGCGCCAGGTGTAGTAGTGTAGTGTGGCGCCAGGTGTAGGAGTGAAGTGTGGCGCCAGGTGTAGTAGTGTAGTGTGGCGCCAGGTGTAGTAGTGAAGTGTGGCGCCAGGTGTAGTAGTGAAGTGGGGCGCCAGGTGTAGTAGTGAAGTGTGGCGCCAGGTGTAGGAGTGTAGTGTGGCGCCAGGTGTAGTAGTGTAGTGTGGCGCCAGGTGTAGGAGTGTAGTGTGGCGCCAGGTGTAGGAGTGTAGTGTGGCGCCAGGTGTAGTAGTGTAGTGTGGCGCCAGGTGTAGTAGTGAAGTGTGGCGCCAGGTGTAGTAGTGAAGTGTGGCGCCAGGTGTAGTAGTGTAGTGTGGCGCCAGGTGTAGTAGTGTAGTGTGGCGCCAGGTGTAGGAGTGTAGTGTGGCGCCAGGTGTAGTAGTGTAGTGTGGCGCCAGGTGTAGTAGTGAAGTGTGGCGCCAGGTGTAGTAGTGTAGTGTGGCGCCAGGTGTAGTAGTGAAGTGTAGCGCCAGGTGTAGCAGTGAAGTGTGGCGCCAGGTGTAGTAGTGTAGTGTGGCGCCAGGTGTAGTAGTGTAGTGTGGGGCCAGGTGTAGTAGTGAAGTGTGGCGCCAGGTGTAGCAGTGAAGTGTGGCGCCAGGTGTAGTAGTGTAGTGTGACGCCAGGTGTAGTAGTGTAGTGTGGCGCCAGGTGTAGTAGTGTAGTGTGGCGCCAGGTGTAGTAGTGAAGTGTGGCGCCAGGTGTAGGAGTGTAGTGTGGCGCCAGGTGTAGTAGTGAAGTGTGGCGCCAGGTGTAGGAGTGTAGTGTGGCGCCAGGTGTAGTAGTGTAGTGTGACGCCAGGTGTAGTAGTGTTGTGTGGCGCCAGGTGTAGCAGTGTAGTGTGGCGCCAGGTGTAGCAGTGTAGTGTGGCGCCAGGTGTAGTAGTGTAACCTTTATCATAGCGAGACTGAGTTTATTGCTATCTTGAGGTGTATGTCGCCGGGGGGGGGGGGGGGTGTTACAGCATGCTAATTGTTCCAATATGTAGATCTTGTGTAGAATATGTGGAGGGTGTTGACCACTGGTGCAGGATGTTGGTAGTAAGGGTGTGTGAGGAACCTGGTGATAACTCTGCATGTCTTCCCGAGCGAGCGTGACAAACTTAACCATTGTGTCACAATAACCACAGTCTATTGCAAGGGCAACATCCTGCACATTGAAAATGTTTCCATCAATTATCTAGAAACGTAAACAAAAACAAGGTGTGGTATGTATGCCTGTATGAATGACCTATTGTATGACTGAGCGTCCTGCGAGGTGGGGAAGTTTTCCCTCTTACACAGCTACTCTTAACACAACCATGTAACTCTCCATATAGTCGAGGGCAGCTGTACAAATACACACGTACCTAAATATGTTAATACCCAAAAATATAATATTATGCCAATTGTCTGCTGATATTCGTCTGTTATATCGGACAATCTCTGCTGTGCCAGCTTGTATGGTGTTTTTCAAGATAGCATCATTAGCCTCGTGTACGATCTTGGCCGTATTGAAATAGGAACACATTATTGTCTCACACCTGTAGTTATCGTCTAGCGCGCACACGATGCCTGAGTGATGTGGAAGTGAACTTCGCTTAGGAGGAAATGTTACGGTGTCAGAAACATATGGCCAAGTTATGTGGCGTATCGTGGAGATAAGGTATCGCTTTAATATGAGGTTAGCTGAGGGAGGGAGGCGGCATGACAGCCTGCGGGAGCTTATCAGAACACGGTGTTGGTCACTGGGTGTGGAACACGCTTCACGGCCGGTGTGTGTGTGTGTGGGGGGGGGGGGGGTGTACAGCATGGCCTAGTCACTAAGTGTGCGTGGGACTCATGATTCAGACAGCATGAGGGTGGAGCCCGTCGCAGCATGTCATGGTTCAATGCTGTGAGCTCACTCAGTTGTGTCTGTGGGGGTTGTTGAGGAGGGGGGGGGGGTAATACAGGGACACAGCATCTTGTGGCAATAGTGCTGTCTGTGGACGCATGCTTCAGTCGGCCTGAGGGGGTGAGCCTGCCACAGTATGTATGACTTATGTTTCTTGGGAAGTGAATTAAGACAACGGAGTAGGAGGCTGGCGGGCTTAGCTTTGGGAGTAAGTGCCTCAGCCCAGAGGAAGGTAGAGGAGGGAACTTAGTGTGGAACTTAGACACTGGTGGATTGATGAAGATTAACCCACCCAAGAGGTGGCGCGGGCATGAATAGCCTGTGAGTGGTAGATTTTTATTGGAGTGACTGTAATTTTTGGTGTTCTCAGGACACATTATGTAACCCCTCACATAGTGGAGGGAAGCTTCACGGGCTATTCATGCCCGTGCCACCTCTTGGGTGGCTTAATCTTCGGCAATCAATCGGAGGGTAGCTGTACAAAAGACCAGGTACCTTAGTATCACAGATAATAGCCAAGAAGTTGGGGTGGGTGTGTGTGGGTGTGTGTGGGTGTGTGTGGGTGGGTGTGGGTGGGTGTGGGTGTGTGGG
>NC_091170.1:42469430-42504480 GCF_040958095.1 Procambarus clarkii | reverse complement strand
ACACACACACACACACCCTCCATCCCCCTCACTCTCCCCCTCTCCATTCTCCTTTCCCCATCCCCCCCCCCCACCTCCTCTCCACTTTTCTCTCACTTCCTTTTTTCATTTTCATTTCCTTTTCATTTTGTTACTCACGGTTATTGTTGTTCATTCCTTGTTTACCAGTTAACCCTGCCTCCTAATTCTATTTTGTTGTGTGTGTGTGTGTGTGTGTGTGTGTGTGTGTGTGTGTTTACTAGTTGTGTTTACTAGTTGTGTTTTGCGGGGGTTGAGCTTTGCTCTTTCGGCCCGCCTCTCAACTGTCAATCAACTGTTTACTAACTACTTTTTTTTTTTTTTTTTTCCCACACCACACACACACACACCCCAGGAAGCAGCCCGTGACAGCTGACTAACTCCCAGGTACCTATTTACTGCTAGGTAACAGGGGCACTTAGGGTGAAAGAAACTTTGCCCATTTGTTTCTGCCTCGTGCGGGAATCGAACCCGCGCCACAGAATTACGAGTCCTGCGCGCTATCCACCAGGCTACGAGGCCCCTAACTGCGTGTGTGTGTGTGTGTGTGTGTGTGTGTGTGTGTGTGTGTGTGTGTGTTGATATCACGCCAGACCTGTCTCCTGCAGCACATATCAAGCGGATAACATCAGCGGCATATGCCAGGCTGGCCAACATACGAACGGCATTCAGAAACTTGTGTAATGAATCATTCAGAACTTTGTATACCACATATGTCAGGCCAATCCTGGAGTATGCAGCCCCAGCATGGAGTCCATATCTAGTCAAGGATAAGACTAAACTGGAAAAGGTTCAAAGGTTTGCCACCAGACTAGTACCCGAGCTGAGAGGTATGAGCTACGAGGAGAGACTACGGGAATTAAACCTCACTTCGCTGGAAGACAGAAGAGTTAGGGGGGACATGATCACCACATTCAAGATTCTGAAGGGAATTGATAGGGTAGATAAAGACAGTCTATTTAACACAAGGGGAACACGCACAAGGGGACACAGGTGGAAACTGAGTGCCCAAATGAGCCACAGAGATATTAGAAAGAACTTTTTTAGTGTCAGAGTGGTTGACAAATGGAATGCATTAGGAAGTGATGTGGTGGAGGCTGACTCCATACACAGTTTCAAGTGTAGATATGATAGAGCCCGATAGGCTCAGGAATCTGTACACCTGTTGATTGACGGTTGAGAGGCGGGACCAAAGAGCCAGAGCTCAACCCCCGCAAACACAACTAGGTGAGTACAACTAGGTGAGTACTAGATGAGTACACACACATGCGCACTTGCGTATTATCTCTATAATACCGGTGGATTTGATATATTCTCTCATATGACATTCTTGTGCCCTTTTGTCTTAATTTAAGAATGAAATATATTGATGGCAACACTTCTCTGACTGCGAGAGTTGGCAACTTCCGTCATCGCGTGTTTGGTGGGGTCCGCCCGCATGTTACCTTGTCTCTCCCCCCCCCCCACACCTCTCACACTACCCCCTCTCCCCTCCCCCACACCTCTCACACTACCCCCTCTCCCCTCCCACACACCTCTCACACTACCCCCCTCTCCCCTCCCACACACCTCTCACACTACCCCCTCTCCCCCCCAACACACCTCTCACACTACCCCCTCCCCCCCCCACACACCTCTCACACTACCCCCTCCCCCCCCCACACACCTCTCACACTACCCCCTCCCCCCCCCCCACACACATATATTTTGTACTTGGAGGGCCTCGTAGCCTGGTGGATAGCGCGCAGGACTCGTTATTCTGTGGCGCGGGTTCGATTCCCGCACGAGGCAGAAACAAATGGGCAAAGTTTCTTTCACCCTAAGTGCCCCTGTTACCTAGCAGTAAATAGGTACCTGGGAGTTAGTCAGCTGTCACGGGCTGCTTCCTGGGGTGTGTGTGTGTGTTGGTGTGGGGAAAAAAAATATAGTAGTTAGTAAACAGTTGATTGACAGTTGAGAGGCGGGCCGAAAGAGCAAAGCTCAACCCTCGCAAAAACACAACTAGTAAACACACACATCTCTCACTAACCCTCTCTACCTTTCCCCGTCTTCCTCCCCCCCCCCCTTCCCTCATTTTTTGTACTTATCCATTTCCATTCTCATTTCTCCCCCTCTTTCTACACTATTCTTTCCCCTCCTTCTCATTTTCATATGAAAGACTTTCAATTGTGATATAATGTCTGATACTGGGCAAATGTTCAACAATGTTCCCCTCTTCTGTTCATTTTTATAATTAGCCATATTTTATATTTTGTACGAATTTATATTTTAATTCTGAATGTCTGATTACGTCATTTTGTAAACAATATTTTAGAAGCCTATGGGTAGCCGTGTGCATTTATGGGGCTGGGGTTGTCAAGCCTTGCACCATTATGTATATAGCTTTGAATCAAAATTTCTTACTGAACGCCCACTGAGATATTTTCCACTCGTGTTATATATGGTGCCTGTTTGGCACCTGACTTTGCAGTATTTCCCATGTAAATTATATGACATATCTCGTCTCTTTTTTTTTTCTTGATAGAACATTTTGAGTACCTGCTTGATACTTACTTGATGATTCTAAGAGTTCTTCAACTCCCCAAGCCCGAGGCCAGGCTTGACTTGTGAGAGTTTGGTCCACCATGCTGTTGCTTGGAGCGGCCCGCCTGGTGGACCCACATACCCACCACAGCCTGGTTGGTCCGGCACACTCGTATTTTGAGACAGTCGCAATAATTGACGTGTTTACTGTGTTTATGGGTGCCGTATATGGTCTCTGAATGTATTAAACAGAACCAGAATGGCCAGCTTAGATATGCGGAGTACCAAGCAGTACTCGTGGAGGTACAAGTGATTTGGATAGTCAAGAGCACGGTGATGGAACCCCTGTGTGTGAAGGGTCTCCTCAGTGCTCCATCCAGTTGAATGGTAGTGAAGTACAGCCTTTATCTTGCCCGCACTTCCCTCAAGGGTCTTGCAATTTTTTTTTCTGTTGTGACAGTTACTTTGTTTTCTGTTGTGACAATTACTTTGTTACGGTCTTAAACTTAATATCTCTTTACTGCATTTTTAAGACTAGTTATTATTTGTATCGTGAGATACTAATACAGGAGAAACAGGCGATACTCTTCTCAGCCGCCACCCTTATTTGATCATTGTGTGTGTGTGTGTACTCACCTATTTGTGCTTGCGGGGGTTGAGCTCTGGCTCTTTGGTCCCGCCTCTCAACCGTCAATCAACTGGTGTACAGATTCCTGAGCCTATTGGGCTCTATCATATCTACACTTGAAACGGGATCCGTTTCAAGATCCGAACTTGAAACGGGATCCGTTTCAAGATCCGAACTTGAAACGGGATCCGTTTCAAGATCCGAACTTGAAACGGGATCCGTTTCAAGATCCGAACTTGAAACTTGTGTGTGTGTGTGTGTGTGTGTGTGTGTGTGTGTGTGTGTGTGTGTGTGTGTGTGTGTGTGTGTGTGTGTGTGTGTGTAGAAGTAGTTGCGAGTTCAGTGCTGCCAGTCGACGGCCAAGAGTCGGAGCATGCACTCTGAAGGGGTTCTTGTACACCTATAAAGCCAGCATAGTCCAGTTTATTGAACATTTGAATACTTTCTGTCCGTGGTGACCCCCGGGGCCTGGACCAGACGGTCTCGCCGGCATCTCCCGCGGGAGTGTTCAGCTGAGGTTTTCCGCGTCTCGATACTCCGTCATTATGCTAATTACGCTCCCACTTTTTGTTGGGGTGTTGAGTAAACTGGTGAGTCCCGCCGGCTGTGATGAGTAGTGAGTGAGAGCAACGTTGGTACTCGATTGTTAAATCTTTTGCGTGCGTATAGTGTGTGTACTCACCTATTTGTACTCGCCAATTTGTGCCAGCAGGATCAAGCATTGACTCTTGGATCCCGCCTTTCTAGCGATCGGTTGTTTACAGCAATGACTATGGTCCTATTTCCCTATCATACCTGGTTTTAAAATTATGAATAGTATTTGCTTCCACAACCTGTTCCCCAAGTGCATTCCATTTCCTCACTACTCTCACGCTAAAAGAAAACTTCCTAACATCCCTGTGACTCATCTGAGTTTCCAGTTTTCACCCATGTCCCCTCGTTCTGTTACTATTCCGTGTGAACATTTCGTCAATTTCCACATTGTCAATCCCCCTGAGTATTTTATACGTTCCTATCATGTCCCCCTGGTTGATACCTGGTTGATAGGGTTCTGGGAGTTCTTCTACTCCCCAAGCCCGGCCCGAGGCCAGGCTTGACTTGTGAGAGCCTGGTCCACTAGGCTGTTGCTTGGAGCGGCCCGCAGGCCTCTCCCCTCTTCTTTCTAGTATCGTAAGGCACATTTCCCTCAGGCGCTCCTCATATCCTATCCCTCGTAACTCTGGGACGAGTCTCGTTGCTCTGAACCTTTTCCAGTTTCCTTATATGCTTCTTCAGATGGGGACTCCATGATGAGGCGGCATACTCTAAGACTGGCCTCACGTAGGCAGTGTAAAGCGCCCAGAATGCCTCCTTACTTAGGTTTCTGAATAATGATCTAACTTTTGCCAGTGTAGAGTACGCTGCTGTCGTTATCCTATTTATATGTACTTCAGGAGATAGATTAGGTGATACGTCCACGCCCAGGTCTCTTTCTCGCGTCGTCACAGGTAGGCTGTTCCCCTTCATTGTGTACTGTTCCTTTAGTCTCCTATCACCTAGTCCCATTTCCATAACTTCCCTTCGCCAGGGATCAGCCGGGCTGTGGTGGGTACGTGGCCCTGCGGGCCGCTCCAAGCAACAGCCTGGTGGACCAAACTCTCACAAGTCGAGCCTGGCCTCGGGCCGGGCTTGGGGAGTAGAAGAACTCCCAGAACCCCATCAACCAGGTATCAACCAGGTACCAGGTATCGCCTTTCACAAATTACTGTTTTGAATGTTGTAGGCCTAGGCGTGTGATATTTGAAACTCTCCCAGTTAGCAAACAACCTCCCACGGTGTTCTGAAGAGAACTTGTTAAACACCTGCAAAGGATACCTGATCAACTAGACTGTGATTCATACGCCAGACAGCGAGCAACCGCGTCTAACAGTTAGGTTAGCCAGACCACCAACCAGGAGGCCATGTCAGAGACCGGGCCGCGGGGGGACATGACCTCCGGATCTACCTCAAGATAGGGCCTGGCCAAAGGAACGTTGTACAACTGAGTAATTGAAAATATGGGTTGAGGGAGGCGAGAAGCGCTGGTGAGAGAGAGTAGTGGTAGCAGGGCTGGCCCACCACACCTCAGGAGAGTAGTGGTAGCAGGGCTGGCCCACCACACCTCAGGAGAGTAGTGGTAGCAGGGCTGGCCCACCACACCTCAGGAGAGTAGTGGTAGCAGGGCTGGCCCACCACACCTCAGGAGAGTAGTGGTAGCAGGGCTGGCCCACCACACCTCAGGAGAGTAGTGGTAGCAGGGCTGGCCCACCACACCTCCAGGGAGAGTAGTGGTAGCAGGGCTGGCCCACCACACCTCCAGGGAGAGTAGTGGTAGCAGGGCTGGCCCACCACACCTCCAGGGAGAGTAGTGGTAGCAGGGCTGGCCCACCACACCTCCAGGGAGAGTAGTGGTAGCAGGGCTGGCCCACCACACCTCCAGGGAGAGTAGTGGTAGCAGGGCTGGCCCACCACACCTCCAGGGAGAGTAGTGGTAGCAGGGCTGGCCCACCACACCTCCAGGGAGAGTAGTGGTAGCAGGGCTGGCCCACCACACCTCCAGGGAGAGTAGTGGTAGCAGGGCTGGCCCACCACACCTCCAGGGAGAGTAGTGGTAGCAGGGCTGGCCCACCACACCTCCAGGGAGAGTAGTGGTAGCAGGGCTGGCCCACCACACCTCAAGGTAGTGTGGTGACGGAGGCCAGAATTACAGCACCGGGCCCTCAAGGACTTTCCAAACACCAGCGGGACGGTGTGTGTCATTTCCGCAAAGAGTCATTCAAAGTCCTTCCAGTTCCACCACTGAGATTGCTATGGTGTCTGTACCACAGGGGGGGGGGGCAGGGTCTGTACCACAGGGGGGGGGCAGGGTCTGTACCACAGGGGGTGGCTAGGGTATGTACCACAGGGGGTGGCCAGGGTCTGTACCACAGGGGGGGGGCAGGGTCTGTACCACAGGGGGTAGCCAGGGTCTGTACCACAGGGGGGGGCAGGGTCTGTACCACAGGGGGGGGGGCAGGGTCTGTACCACAGGGGGTGGCTAGGGTATGTACCACAGGGGGTGGCCAGGGTCTGTACCACAGGGGGGGGCAGGGTCTGTACCACAGGGGGTGGCCAGGGTCTGTACCACAGGGGGTGGCCAGGGTCTGTACCACAGGGGGTGGCCAGGGTCTGTACCACAGGGGGGGCAGGGTCTGTACCACAGGGGGGTGGCCAGCGTCTGTACCACAGGGGGGGGAGCAGGGTCTGTACCACAGGGGGTGGCCAGGGTCTGTACCACAGGGGGCTGGCTAGGGTATGTACCACGGGGGGTGGCCAGGGTCTGTACCACAATGGGGGGGAGCAGGGTCTGTACCACAGGGGGGTGGCAGGGTCTGTACCACAGGGGGGTGGCCAGCGTCTGTACCACAGGGGGGGGGGAGCAGGGTCTGTACCACAGGGGGGTGGCTAGGGTATGTACCACAGGGGGTGGCCAGGGTCTGTACCACAGGGGGGGGGCAGGGTCTGTACCACAGGAAGGGGGGCAGGGTCTGTACCACAGGGGGTGGCCAGGGTCTGTACCACAGGAAGGGGGGCAGGGTCTGTACCACAGGGGGTGGCCAGGGTCTGTACCACAGGGGGTGGCCAGGGTCTGTACCACAGGTGGGGGCAGGGTCTGTACCACATAGAGGGGGGGGCAGGGTCTGTACCACAGGGGTTGCCGTACCTTACTTTCTGGTTCACCTGTTGATGTTTCCGAGGATCAACGTCCCCGCGGGCCGGTCTCTGACTAGACCTAGCTGTTGGTCTGGTCAACCAGGCTGTTGGACACGGCTGCTCGCAGCCTGACATATGACTTAGAACCTGGTTGACCAGGTATCCGTTGGAGGTGTGCGCCATGTACATAGCGGGAGCGTGTTGAACAGTCTTGGACCTTTCAGTCTTTGATGTTGATAAAAGTTCTCTCTCAGAGTACCTGTCGCACCTCTGCTTTTCAACGGGGGTATTCTGCACATCCTGCCATGCCTTCTGGTCTCATGTGATGTCATTTCCATGTACAGATTTGGAACCAGCCCCTCTAATATTTTCCAATTGTAAATTATTATGTATACACTAACAATTTTAATCGCTCCCAAAAATTTAGATGTTTGATTTAGTGGATTCTAAGAGTAAGGAACCTCTGCACGCTCTCCAGGTCAGCAATTTCTCTAGTTTTGAATAAGGTTGCTATTGTGCAACACAGCGTCTTGAAAAGTCTCCTCATTGGTATGGATCTCTCAGCCCATCCTCCTGCTTTGGTAATACTTATGGTAACGATGATGACCATAGTACATCAGCGTACTACGTAATTATAAAGTACAAATCGGTACTATTAAATTTGGACAAACTGGAAAAAGATTTTCTATTTATGTTGCAAAGCCAAACAAAACTAACCTAACCTACCTAGGCCTAAATACGATATCTGAGGCCTAACATAGTACATATGTGTGCTATACTAGACCTAGGAATATTTAAGTTTGTTTTTTAGCTTCATTTTTTCCGACTGTAAAGGGAATAGTACAAAGTTCTACTGTATAATTATACTACTGTTCACAAATATCTAATTGCTTTAGTACGTCAATCTTTGTACTTTGGTGTGCATAGTTACAAAAAGTACTATCTAAACAGGAGGATGGGTTGGGCAGGACCCTACCCTGCCCGACCGGCCACAAGTGGTTGGGCACCATTCCATCCCATCCCTCCCGTCCCATCCCAAATGTATATCCTGACCCCTTCCTAGGGCTATATAGTCGTAGTGGCTTGGCGCTTTCCCCTGATAGTTCCCTTCCCTTCCCAGATAGATAGATCTTTAACGTGCCTTTTCGTTCTGTTTAATGATTTAACTACGTTTTATATGTGTTTTCTGTTTCTAGATGTTTGTATTTTTTCCATAGCACAGGAGCTGAAACTTAATTAAACATCGTAGTATTTTTGAGGCCGGATTGAAAGACCAGATTTTCCTGAGTTTAGAGGTTTGCTGTGTCCTGTGTATTGTCTACTCTCAGGAAAATCCTAGTGTCATCTGCAGAGAATGGTGCAGTACTGTAGTTTGTGTCCTTGTCTCTGTCTGATATGAGGATGAGAAACGGAGGATAATCTTGATTTTGCTTTCTTGACTATTACACACGGGATTATGTTAGGAAATTGAAGATTCATCTGTACACCAAAGCACCAGTGTTCAAGAGAGAACTTGATAAACACTTTCAAAGGTTACCTGATCAACCAGGCTCTGATTCATTCGTCAGGCTGCGAACAGCCGCGTCCAACAGCCTGGTTGACCAGTCCAGCAACGAGGAGGCCTGGTCGACGACCGGGCCGCTGGGACGCTAAGACCCGAAATCATCTCAAGATAACCACATGGGATGGATACTTGCTTGATGGGGTTCTGGGAGTTCTTCTCGAACTCAGTGGTGCTGGAGCCAACACACTCAGCCACAATGTGAACCAACACACTCGGCCACAATGTGAACCAACACACTCAGCCACAATGTGAACCAACACACTCAGCCACAATGTGAACCAACACACTCAGCCACAATGTGAACCAACACACTCAGCCACAATGTGAACCAACACACTCAGCCACAATGTGAACCAACACACTCGGACTGACAACACACATCTTCAAGATGAAACTAGATAGTTTCCTCCAAGGAGTGCCGGACCAACCGGGCTGTGGTGGGTATGTGGGCCTGCGGGCCGCTCCAAGCAACAGCCTAGTGGACCAAACTCTCACAAGTCAAGCCTGGCCTCGGGCCCGGCTTGGGGAGTAGAACTCCCAGGATGCTACCCCATTAACCAGGTATCAACCAGGACTCAGTGGCCCCTAGCCAACAGATCACTACATTTCCATGCAAGTGTACTACCGAGCCTGTCCTGCCGTCCACCTGTTGCAGGTTGATGGAAAGGAAAGTGGTCCTGCGTTACTATAAACCCGGGCGTCTTGAGTCATTGACGACTGTGGCTCAGTCTCGCTCGGGCAGCCGTCAGCATGATATGGCTAGTTTGAAAAGATCATTAGGTACTTGTGAATGATGTTGGATATAGAAGGTATCTGGGAAGCTTGTAGGTGGTGTTGGTAGGATATAGCAGATGTTTGGGGGTTTCGATTGGCCAGCAGAAAATAACATGATGTTTATTAACACTAAACCGGAAAATTAAAAAAAAAGGAAAAGTAACATGATGTTTAACAGTGATAAATTTCAGGTCCTTAGGTATGGTAAAAATGAAGACCTTAAATAAAATGCTGAATACAATAACACAATCAAATCTGCCCATAGTATTACAGCAGCATGTAAAGGATCTGGGAATAATGATGTCCGACGACCTAACGTTCAAGGAGCATAACCAAGCAAATATTGCGTCAGCCAGAAAAATAATAAGACGGATTACGAGAACTTTCAAATCCAAGAATCCCATCACAATGTTTATGTTCATACTGTTCAAATCGCTTGTGCTGTCCCGCGTTGAGTACTGCTCAGTACTCACTTTCCCTTCAGAGCCGGAGAAATTGCTGAAATAGAGGGAATACAGAGAACATATACGGCATACATAAAGACCCTAAAGCACCTAAATTATTGGAATCGTCTCAAAACTTTCCAAATGTTCTCACTAGAAAGAAAACGAAAGAGGTTTCTTAATATACAAACGGAAAATACTGGAGGGCCAAGTACCAAATCTACACAGTAAAAAATAACAACATACTGGAGTGAACGATATGGAAGAAATGCAGAATAGAACCAGTGAAGAGCAGAGGTGCCATAGGCACAATCAGAGAACACTGTATAAACATCAGACGTCCCCGGTTGTTCAACACCCTCCCAGCGACTACAAGAAATATTGCCGGAACAACCGTGGACATCTTCAAGAGAAAACTAGATAGTTATCTTCATGGAGTTCCGGACCAACCGGGCTGTGGTGGGTATGTGGGCCTGCGGGCCGCTGCAAGCAACAGCCTGTTGGACCAAGCTCTCACGCGTCATTGAAAATCATTTTGAGGCAATGGAGTGACTTGAACTCGCGACCTGGTGATTCCCAGATGCCTGCCTTAACCGACTCAGCCACGGTGGTACAAAAGTAGGGTTTTGGATTGGTCAACTTTTGTGCCTCCGTGCCCGAGCGGTTAAGGCAGGCGTCTGGGAATCACCAGGTGACGAGTTCAAGTCACCCTATTGCCTCAAAATGATTATCATTGATATATCACGCCATTGTTACATTGCGATTTTACAAGTAAAGTCTGGCCCCGGGTCAGGCTTGAGGAGTAGAAGAGCTCCCAGAACCTCTTTCAGGGAGTCAGGTAAGCTGTAGATGCTTTTGTCAGGAACCCAGGAAAAATCGGCCTAATTTTAGCCTATGAAAGCTGGAGCACACCTCCAGGTAGTGGCATTTGATGTTCACTGAGGTAAAACTAAACTGATATTGCTCAGTTGTCTGGTGAGACGAATGTGTATTTAAAGTATATGTAAGATTAATTACAGCCGTAGAAGATGCGGTACTGTAACAAGGAAGGTTGCGTTTCTAGTTTTTGTGTTTTCAAAACGCTCCCCGGTGCCATAATTTCCTCGGGAAGCTGATGGATTTTGAAAGAACAGACAGGAGCCACTAGGAGAGAGATGTGGACACCTGGAGCTTACCTGGAGAGAGTTCTGGGAGTTGTTCTACTCCCCGAATCCGACCTGAGGCCAGGCTTGACCTAGGTCACACTGTTACCTTGAAATTGAAATTGAAATTGAAATAAGTTTATTGAGGTAAAATACACACAAAGGGATGAGGTAGCTCAAGCTATTCTCACCCCATTCAGTACAACGTGTTAATATATACATAGACACACATCACAAACAATAAACATATTACCAAACATTCTGAGAGGTAAACATATACATTTCCTCCTTCACAAGTGGTATGGTATCAGACGTACACACAAATACTTTTATGTGTTACCTTGAGGTGCTTCCGGGGCTTAGCGTCCCCGCGGCCCAGTCGTTGACCAGGCCTCCTGGTTGCTGTACTGATCAACCAGGATTAACCGTCCTCTAAAGAAAGACCCAAAGTCCATTCCATGCACCCGCCAAACCCCCAGTTTATGAATGAAAAACGGTTTACACACGACTCACAACTGATGACCTCCGAACACTTCCGAAATAAGTCCTTCGCTGACGACTACAATGTACTACAAATACAAATAATCGCCAATAGACCCTAAACACCTAACCTAACCAGTGCCTAAATATGCACAATATGCTAATATATAATAACATTAATTAATATTTGAGAAAAGTTATGTTTTTGAATAAACAGAATGTTAAAATTGGATGAATACGTCTCTGGGGTCGACCGCTGGATAGAATGGAGTTGGTCTGAGGACGGGTTGCATAGCTACACGCAGTGTGTGGCGAAGTCACGCAAGAACAAGACCACAACTACCCATTGACAGGTGTGCTGGATGTCGAAAGTAGTAATTAGAGTAGTGTGTGATGTTGTATTTTTGCCCACTCAGAAATGTGTAGTGATGCTAATGTTTATACCGTTGTCCCCAGGTACGTGCGGGCAGCCAGCGTGGGTTGGGAGGTCTCCGGCAGCGCCAACTGGTATTGTTATCTCTTACCTTTATAACCCATATGTTACTTGATGTGTTACTCCAGATACACCTGCACCACACACAACACAAACACTCTGTCTCTCTCTCTCTGTCTCTCTCTCTGTCTCTCTCTCTCTGTCTCTCTCTCTCTGTCTCTCTCTCTCTCTCTCTCTCTCTCTCTCTCTCTCTCTCTCTCTCTCTCTCTCTCTCTCTCTCTCTCTCTCTCTCTCTCTTCTCTCTGTCTCTCTGTCTCTCTCTCTCTCTCTCTCTCTCTTTCTCTCTGTCTCTCTCTCTCTCTCTCTCTCTCTCTCTCTCTCTCTCTCTCTCTCTCTCTCTCTCTCTCTCTCTCTCTCTCTCTCTCTCTCTCTCTCTCTCTCTCTCTCTCTGTCTCTCTCTGTCTCTCTCTCTCTCTCTGTCTCTCTCTCTCTCTCTGTCTCTCTCTCTCTCTCTGTCTCTCTCTCTCTCTCTGTCTCTCTCTCTCTCTGTCTCTCTCTCTCTCTGTCTCTCTCTCTCTCTCTCTCTCTCTCTCTCTGTCTCTCTCTCTGTCTCTCTCTCTGTGTCTCTCACAACACAATCGAACACCAACGCTAAGCTGAAGAGAGGAGTCGTCGGAGGGCCATGTTAGGGGTCCCTTATAACACCGACGTCGTGTTGCTGAACGGAAACGCCAGACTGTAATTTTCCTGGTTGTTTGTGGTGTGGACACCCAGCGGTGGGGGCCTGGTCGCTGTTGTTCCTGCCTCCCTCCCACCCCTTCCTCTACACCTTCTGCCGCCTTACCCACGCTTTCTGCCTCTTCAATCACTCCTGTTGCCTCTTTCAATCACTTTCTGCCTCTTCAATCACTCCTGTTGCCTCTTTCAATCACTTTCTGCCTCTTCAATCACTCCTGTTGCCTCTTTCAATCACTTTCTGCCTCTTCAATCACTTTCTGCCTCAGTCACACAGGCTGTCTTCTAAATCACACCTGCTGCCTAATCAATCGTTTCTCCTGCCTCAACCACACCTGCTGCATCAAATCACTTTTTCGCATCTGTCAAACACACATGTACTCTCAACCACACACATATACTGTCAACCACACATGTACTTTTACCATAAACGAGTATATTCTACATTACTGTGTTTCTGCTAGAACCATTCACATGGTGCTGCTGTGCTGCTGGTTCTAACTGCCCCCCACAGGCCCCCCCCTCTTCCCCACACACCCGCTACTCTCACACCTGTAGTCTCCCTCACTCACTCTCTCTCTCTCTCTCTCACACACACACACACACACACACACACACACACACACACACACACACACACACACACACACACACACACACACACACACACACACACACACACTCACACTCACATTGGGGGTTGATATCACGTCACACCTGTCCCCTGAAGCTCATATCAAGAGGATAACATCAGCAGCATATGCCAGGTTGGCTAACATAAGAACGGTCTTTAGGAACTTGTGTAAGGAATCTTTCAGAACATTATACCACATATGTCAGACCAATCCTGGAGTATGCGGCTCCAGTATGGAGTCCATATCTAGTCAAGCATAAGACTAAACTGGAAAAGGTTCAAAGGTTTGCCACCAGACTAGTACCCGAGCTGAGAGGTATGAGCTACGAGGAGAGACTACGGGAATTAAACTCACTTCGTTGGAAGACAGAAGAGTTAGGGGGATATGATCACCACATTCAAGATTCTCAAGGGAATCGAATCGACAGGGTAGATAAAGACAGGCTATTTAACACAAGGGGCACACGCACTATGGGACACAGGTGGAAACTGAGTGCCCAAATGAGCCACAGAGATATTAGAAAGAACTTTTTTAGTGTCAGAGTGGTTGACAAATGGAATGCATTAGGAAGTAATGTGGTGGAGGCTGACTCCATACACAGTTTCAAGTGTAGATATGGTAGAGCCCAATAGGCTCAGGAACCTGTACACCTGTTGATTGACGGTTGAGAGGCGGGACCAAAGAGCCAGAGCTCAACCCCCGCAAACACAAGTAGGTGAGTACAACTAGGTGAGTACACACACACACACACACACACACACACACACACACACACACACACACACACACACACACACACACACACACACACACACACACACACACACACCCACACACACACACCCACCCACACACACACACACACACCCACACACACACACACACCCACACACACCCACACCCACACCCACCCACCTGTTGCCCTGACAGCCCACATGCTACCTGCTCTTCCCTCAGTTCCGGGCCCCCTCTTCACCACTCCTCCACACACCACATGTTTCCTCCTCGCTCCTCGACTCCTCCTCATACGCACCGCCTAGAATGTCTTTACCATTATCATTTCGGAAAACTTTGCGTCTCATAGAACACAAAGTAAGTGTTGCAACAATGATTGCGCATTTCAAGACCCAAGTGCTCTCGAGGGTGAACAATGTTGCACATAAACCACCCAATTCGAAGCTGGAGGGTCTGGTTTGCATACTAAAACAATGCCTTACGAGGCCATTAGGCGCGACAATGTACAAAATGGCCGCCATTCAACAAGCACGCAGAGAGGGTTGTATAAACATTAAAAGGGGCGCAAGTCTTTCAACGCCATCTAATGGTACGGGTCATTATTAACAGACGCCGTATTGTGAGCTGTGGCGCACCTAGTTGTGCTTGCGGGGGTTGAGCTTTGGCTCTTTGGTCCCGCCTCTCAACTGTCAATCACTCAACTTAATACTAATTGTTTTTCCACACACACACACACACACCAGTTGATTGACAGTTGAGAAGCAGGACCAAAGAGCCAAAGCCCAACCCCCGCAAGCACAAATAGGTGAGTACACACACACACACACACACACACGCACACGCGCACACGCCTCTCAACCTGACGGTTGAGAGGCGGGACCAAAGAGCCAGAGCTCAACCCCCGCAAACACAACTAGGTGAGTACACACACACACACACACACACACCAACCCGTTCTCGCAAATTTAATAAGTCAATATTGACTTATTAAATATGTGCATAGGTGACATACTTAACATAATAGATACCCTTAAAAAGATTCATAGAAAACACCGACCTTACCTAACCTTGTTAGTATCTTAAGATAAGCATCTTAATGCTTCGTAATTACAATTATTACCTAACCTATAATAGGTATAGGTTAAGTAATAATTGTAATTACGAAGCAATAAGATACTTATCTTAAGATACTAACAAGGTTAGGTAAGGTCGGTGTTTTCTATGAATCTTTTTAGGGGTATCTATTATGTTTAGTATATCACCTATGCACGTAGTTAATAAGTCAATATTGACTTTACGAATTTGCGAGAACGGGTTGCACACACACACTCACACACAGGAAGCAGCCCGTAACAGCTGTCTAATTCCTAAGTATCTATTTACTGCTAGGTAATAAGGGTGAAAGAAACTCTGCTAGATAACATTAGCATCAGGGTGAAAGAAACTCTGCTAAATAAAAGGAGCATCAGGGTGAAAGAAACTCTGCCCATTTTGTTTTCTCGCCGGCGCCTGGAATCGAACCCGGGCCACAGGATTACGTGCCCAGCGTGCTGCCCACACTGCCACCGACGCCCCACTACTCAGGTGAATCTGGTGTACAGATTCTTGAGCCTGAGCCGCAAGCACACTAAGTGTTGGGCTCTTACCATATCTACATTTGATCAGCTGTTGGCACTAAGTGATGAGTAACCAGGGGCCAGAGTCACGAAGCAGTTACGCAAACACTTGCGAACCTCTCCATCTTTTCTCAATATTTGACGGCCTTGTTTACAATTATTAAACAGTTAATGAGTTCCGAAGCACCAGGAAGCTGTTTATAACAATAACAACAGTTGATTGAGAAGTTTTCATGCTTGTAAACTGTTTAATAAATGTAACCAAAGCCGTCAAAGATTGAGGAAAGAGGAACACGTTCCTAAGTACTTGCGTAACTGCTTCGTGAATCTGGGTCTAGGCCTTCAACCGGGAAACCTAATGAGACAGACATACGGCTGGTTGCAGGGAACTGCTCCCAGACGCCGCCATAACCAGCATATAAAGACATACATGGCTACAATTACGAGGCTACCTACCTACCTTGAGTGTTGAATTTTTTTTACAGATTGTCTAGAAAGGAATAAACGTTGTCAAACTCATTATGCCGCATGACACACGGTTTCCCAGGATGCACTAGGTGGGGGGGGGGGGGGCACATAGCGGGGAGTGAGGTACTTGAGACTACACGCACGTGTCCTCCCCTTTGGGGGCCTGACGGCTCAATGGAGAGTGCTCGGGATTCGTAGTCTTAGGGTCCCCAGATCGATCCCGGCGGAGGCGGAAACGAATGGGCAGTTTCTTTCGCCCTGATGCCCCAGTTCACCTTAGCAGTAAATAGGTATCTGGGAGTTTGACAGCTGTTACGGGCTGCTTCCTGTGTGTGTGTGTGTGTGTACTCACCTAATTGTGCTTGCGTAGGTTGAGCTTTGGCTCTTTGGTCCTGCCTCTCAACCTGTGTGTATAGTCACCTAATCATCTAATTGTGTGTGTGTGTGTGTGTGTGTGTGTGTGCGTGTAAAAAAAGTTGATTGACAGTTGAGAGGTGGGCCCAAAGAGCCAGAGCTCAACCCCCGCAAGTACAACTAGGTGAGTACACGCGTGGCCATTCTTACGGGCTATTCATGCCCGTGCGACCTCTTGGGTGGCCAAATCTTCATCAGTCGTGGCCATTCATTTGCAAAGTTAACCAGCATATGGGAGGGTGGAAATGGCCTAAGCTCCTTCATCCTTTTGAGATGTATCTTACTGTATCTTGCTGGTCCAAGTTCACTGTATGTGAACTTGGACCAGCATAAGTATATTACATTGTGTCATCCGTGGAGAGCAGTGGAGTGGGTTGTTCAACACTCAACCGCAGTAAGTGATTGAAGTTTACAAAATGGTCGGGCGAAATTTTCGCCCGACCATTATGGTCCGCTCGGCCGAGCCGGTCGGCCGAGCGGACAGCACGCTGATCTTATGATCCTGTGGTCCTGGGTTCGATCCCAGGCACCGGCGAGAAACACTGGGCAGTTTCTTTCACCCTATTCCCCTGTTACCTAGCAGTAAAATAGGTACCTGGGTGTTAGTCAGTTGTCACGGGCTGCTTCCTGGGGGTGGAGGCCTGGTCGAGGACCGGGCCACGGGGACACTAAAGTCCCGAAATCATCTCAAGATAACCTCAAGATGGTGATAGTTCAGCTCAGCGTAAAAGTATTTTTAGTTTTTTTACTACTACCTGGCCATACATTTATAATAATAATAATACGTAGTAATAATAATAATAGTATTAATCAGAACAATAATAATAATACGTAATAATATTAATACTAATGGCCATCATATATTGTTTACATTCTCTTGCCACCCATGGGCACGGATAGATTTGTTAGACAACAAGTAGTGGAGTGAATTATTGAGCACTGAGCCAGAGGTACAGCTTTTACAATGCTAACCAACATACTTACATTTTCGTCTATATTTTATAGACAAGGTTAGAGATCTGTTCTACTAGTTAGTGTCATACAATTATAGAACACTTAACCACAGGTGATTGAAATGTCTTTACCATGCTAACAAGTATTCATATACTGTATTTTCGTCTGTAGATTCTATGCACAAGGAAAATGCAAATATGGGAAATTAGGTGCAAAATGCACTTTTCTGCATCCTCGAAAATGCAGGAACATGTTGGCGAGGAGTACATGCCGTTTTGGAATGGAGTGTAGATACTTCCACACTAAACTATGTAAATTTTCAATTAGTGGCCGGAATTCCACATGAGAGGTACACGGCGATATAGACGGGAAGATCAATATGATACTGCTAGAAATTTGTTAGAGGAAGGCAGTCACAGAGTAGAACATACAAGAGAGAGGAACTGGCAGATAGCATCACTGCAGGATCACAGTGGGGGAGGGAGATATCCACAAAACTGGAATACAAGTCATCAACAAGTACACAGGTACTACACCACACAACACCCAGACTACTACCAACACTGGACGAACCACTACCAAAACAACACACCCTGCAAACATACTAGGCCTAAAGTCAAAATCAATAAATAAAGTTAAGTTCTGAAATGGCCATCTAATAGAATCGAACTCAATATTTGGTGCATTTACAGAAACACACACACAAAAGACTACATGGATAGTGAAATCTGGATCTCAAATTATAATTGATATAGATGTGACGGAGTAATTAGGTCAAGTGGAGGAGTAGGTCTATATATTAACGAAGAACTGGCATACACAGAGCTCCTGAACTCGACCAATGAGGTGGTAGAGGTACTTGGAATCAATGTAGAACGTATAAATCTAATTATTATTCTAATATAGAAACCGCCAGATGCAACAATTGAGGAATTCACTGAGCAGATCCAGAAAATAGAGAATATTCTTGATAACCTCTTGATTCTTGATTAGGGAAGCCGGTCGGCCGAAGCGGACAGCACGCGGGACTTGTGGTCCTGGGTTCGATCTCAGGCGCCGGCGAGAAACAATGGGCAGAGTTTCTTTCACCCTATGCCCCTGTTACCTAGCAGTAAAATAGGTACCTGGGTGTTAGTCAGCTGTCACGGGCTGCTTTCCTGGGGGTGGAGGTCTGGTCGAGGACCGGGCCGCGGGGACACTAAAGCCCCGAAATCATCTCAAGATAACCTCAAGATAACCTATCAAACCCATTACCAAATATTATCTTCCTTGGAGACTTCAATCTACCCAGTTTAAAATGGACAATAATAAACAATAACATTATAGCAGGAAATCATCTTGGAAATAACCAACCACAGGTCAGAGAAATATTGAGATTCTGGGACAAATTCTCGCTCAGTCAGCAGATTTCAGAACCATCTAGGAACAAAAACACGCTGGACCTGATATTCACGAACAATGAGGAGCTAATCAGAGACATTACTGTCTCAGACACTACGTACTCGGACCACAAGCACATTGAAGTGCAAACTAACATAATAACAGCGAGAAGGGTTATTCAATAAATTAAATTTTAATAATAAAAGGATAGACTGGGAGAAAGTAAACAGGGAACTTAAAAACATTCAATGGGAAAATGTTCTATGTAATAAAGATCCTACATAAGGAATAGAAAAACTGACTTGCGAAGCATATGGCGTCTGTCTGAAACTTGTGCCTCCTAGGAAAGCCAGAAAGAGGTCCATCGTAGAAAGAGAACACAGACGACACTGCAAAAGGAAAAAAATAACGGAAATGCTTAAGCAGACACACCTTTCCATACAAAGAAGGAATAATTTAAACAGGGAGATTAAAGAAATCGAACAGAGACTGAAGCATTCATATCAGATTGAAGAAAGGCAATTAGAACAGAAAGCAATTCTAGAAATAACAAAACCCAAAATATTTCTACACATATGCGAAATCAAAAGCAAAAACCACTGCCAGTATTGGACCTATTCGTACTAGTGAAGGTTCATACACTGAGGATGACAAAGACATTAGTGAAATCATAAAAAGCAGTATGAGGACATGTTTAGCACTCTGATAAACAACATGAAAGTGGAAGATCCGGACAACTTATTCATGCCTGATATCCAAACCCCTGTAAATATAACTGATATCAACACGAGCGTGGTAGATTTTGAAAGAGAAATTGACAATATGCCCATGTACTCAGCCCCAGGTCCAGACTCATGGAATTCAATATTTATATAGAAATGCAAAGTGCCGGTAACACAGGCACTCGGTATAGTGTGTGATGTAGGCTGCATCTCCCAGCCTACACCACACACCTACTTCCTGGTGTGTGTGTGTGTGTGTGTGTGTGTGTGTGTGTGTGTGTGTGTGTGTGTGTGTGTGTGTGTGTGTGTGTGTGTGTGTGTGTGTGTGTGTGGGGAAAAAAACATTAGTTAGTAGTTACAGTTGATTGATTGACAGTTAAGAGGCGGAGAAAGAGCAGAGCTCAACCCCCGCATGAACAAGTCAAGTCACTTGTGTTGTCCCGTCTCGAGTACTGCTCAGTACTAACTTCCCCCTTCAGAGCAGGAGAGATTGCTGAAATAGAGGGAATACAGAGAACATATACGGCACGCATAGACGCGATAAAGCACCTAAATTATTGGGATCGTCTCAAAGCTCTCCAAATGTACTCAATAGAAATGAGACGAGAGAGATACCAATTAATATACACGTGTAAAATACTGGACGGCCAGGTCCCAAATCTACTCAGTAAAATAACAACGTACTGGAGTGAACGATATGGAAGAAAATACAGAATAGAACCAGTGGAGAGCAGAGGTGCCATAGGCACAATCAGAGAACACTGTATAAACATCAGAGGTCCGCGGTTGTTCAACGTCCTCCCAGCGAGCATCAGAAATATTGCCGGAACAACAGTGAACATCTTCAAGAGGAAACTAGATTGTTTTCTTCAAGGAGTGCCGGACCAACCGGGCTGTGATGAGTATGTGGGCCTGTGGGCCGCTCCAAACAACTGCTTGGTGGACCAAACTCTCACAAGTCAAGCCTGGCCTCGGGCTGGGCTTGGGGAGTAGAAGAACTCCCAGAACCCCATCAAGCAGGTATAACATGGACCATACCATGGGCATCTTCAAGAGAAAACTAGACTGCTTTCTGAAAGAAGTTTCGGACCAACCGGGCTGTGGTGGGTATGTGGGCTTGCGGGCAACTCCAAGCAACAGCCTGATGGACCAAACTACAGGCCGGGCTTACCTGGTTGATTACCTGGTTGATGGGGTTCTGGGAGTTCTTCTACTCCCCAAGCCCGGCCCGAGGCCAGGCTCGACTTGTGAGAGTTTGGTTCACCAGGCTGTTGCTTGGAGCGGCCCGCAGGGCCACGTACCCACCACAGCCCGGCTGATCCGGAACTTCTTTTAGAAAACCGTCCAGTTTTCTCATGAAGGGCTTAGGGAGTAGGCTTAGGGAGTAGGGAGTAGGGGGCTTAGGGAGTAGAACAACTCCCTGAACCCTATCAAGCAGGTAACTAGGTGAATACACCTGGAACACCCATGTCTCTCAGCCTACATTTTTTTTAAAGATTCTGCTCACTCTTTCTGTCGCCGGGAAAAGCCAGAGGAAAATTAGCTCCAAGTTTGATGGTCTTCGTGGCCAGAACCGCCAAGGTTGTGGTGCCAAAGTTAAGACAGCCCCGGCGAAAATTGAGTTAATATAGAACGAGGCAAATGTATTCCACCTCGTCTCCATACTCGTCAGGTAAACTCCAGATTCCTCTGCTTTCACCTTAATCCAGATTCCTAGTTATTGATAATTGTTCCGGGGAACTTTACTTTTTAACTCCTATCTGCCAAATCATTTAATAAATATTTGTGGTGTTTAATAAATGGGTTCGTATAGCCGGACCGCTTTCAAGGGTCGCATGTGCACTGTGTAAACGTGTAGGTGTTTTGTAAGTTAACTTATGTCTTCGTTTCTAAAACAGGGAAGAAATACTGATATACACCGAAAATACTGCGAAACACCGAGATACAATGAGAACAGTACATAAACACTCACATACCATCAAAAGAGTCTAGCAGTAGTGAAATCAATTTAGAAAGTGAAAACAATTGAAAAAAATTAATACCAATGAAAGCAGCGTAGAAACACTGAGTGAAAACAACGTGTTAGCCCTGAGATTATTGTGGTCCCCTAACTCCCCTTGCCACTTCGGGGGGTATGGGGTGTTTATGTAGCTTCAGGGCACCAATCCCCCCAGCCTCAGGGCATGGCAAGAAGGCACCCCTAAGCATACCTAATTGCCTATCAAACATAAACTAAAACACACATAAATGGCAGATCTCATCACAACCCACAAGAGTTAAGATGATAATAATAACATACAATAATAATCATGGTAGTTAAAGCAAGTTACAGAGGTACAGCTGAACAGAAAACGGTGTAGTGGTGTAGACCTTAATACAACTATTTTTTCTCGTATCAGTCAGTATTATTGTGTGTGATTGTTTTTGAGCATTGTTATGTCTAGGATAGGCTGGCTGTTTTGTTTCTGTTGACAATTACTTGTATTTGTAATACGTTACCTTGCGGATACCGTGGGCTGATTTCCGGGCTCAACGTCCCCGCGGCCTGGTCCCCGACCAGGCCTCCTCGTTCCTGGACTGATCAACCAAGCTATTGGACGCGGCTGCTCGCAGCATGACGTATGAGAGACAGCCTGGTTGATCAGGTATCTTTTGGAGGTGCTTATACAGTTCTCTCTTGAACACTGTGAGGGGTCGGCCAGTAATGCCCCTTATGTACTCACCTAGTTGTGCTTGTGGGGGGTTGAACTCTGGCTCTTTGGGCCCGCCTCAACTGTCAATAAAGTTATTTTTTCTCTCAAACACACATACATCCCCAGGAAGCTGCCCGTAGTAGCTGTCTAACTCCCAGGTACTTATTTACTGCTAGGTGAACAGGGCATCAAGGTGAATGAAACTGCCCATTTGTTTCCGCCACCGCTGGGGATCGAACCCGAACCCTTAGGACTACGAATCCGAAGCGCTGTCCACTCAGCCGTCCACTACCCTGCCATGTGTAGTGGAAGCGTTGGAGAAATATTAACACATATGTGCTTGAAGCATAGGAAGTGTTGGCGACAGTATCACGAAACGTTTGAACGTGTTCAGTTGTGAGTCATGTGTACAAACATTTTTCATGCATAGTCGGGCATGTGGCCAATGTTTTGAGGACGGTGCTGCCCAGTGCGGCTTACGGTATGCTGTGTGCATGTATTCTTATACATAGCAGCAGTATGTATGAATGAGAGATGCTTTGATGGGAAGTGTATATGTGCTGCGAGATATGTGAGAGTCTAGTGTAGTATTGTTGAGACTGTATTGAGAATGTTACGGGTGTGGTGGGGTGTGTATGGGTGTAGGGTGTGGTGGGGTGTGTATGGGTGTAGGGTGTGGTGGGGTGTGTATGGGTGTAGGGTGTGGTGGGGTGTGAGTGGGTGTAGGGTGTGGTGGGGTGTGTATGGGTGTAGGGTGTGGTGGGGTGTGTATGGGTGTAGGGTGTGGTGGGGTGTGTATGGGTGTAGGGTGTGGTGGGGTGTGTATGGGTGTAGGGTGTGGTGGGGTGTGTATGGGTGTAGGGTGTGTATGGGTGTAGGGTGTGGTGGGGTGTGTATGGGTGTAGGGTGTGGTGGGGTGTGTATGGGTGTAGGGTGTGGTGGGGTGTGTATGGGTGTAGGGTGTGGTGGGGTGTGTATGGGTGTAGGGTGTGGTGGGGTGTGTATGGGTGTAGGGTGTGTATGGGTGTAGGGTGTGTATGGGTGTAGGGTGTGGTGGGGAGTGTATGGGTGTAGGGTGTGGTGGGGAGTGTATGGGTGTAGGGTGTGGTGGGGTGTGTATGGGTGTAGGGTGTGGTGGGGTGTGTATGGGTGTAGGGTGTGGTGGGGTGTGTATGGGTGTAGGGTGTGTATGGGTGTAGGGTGTGGTGGGGTGTGTATGGGTGTAGGGTGTGGTGGGGTGTGTAGGGTGTGGTGGGGAGTGTATGGGTGTAGGGTGTGGTGGGGTGTGTATGGGTGTAGGGTGTGGTGGGGTGTGTATGAGTGTAGGGTGTGGTGGGGTGTGTATGGGTGTAGGGTGTGGTGGGGTGTGTATGGGTGTAGGGTGTGGTGGGGTGTGTATGGGTGTAGGGTGTGGTGGGGTTTGTAGGGTGTGGTGGGGAGTGTATGGGTGTAGGGTGTGGTGGGGTGTGTATGGGTGTAGGGTGTTGGGGTGCGTATGGGTGTAGGGTGTGGTGGGGTGTGTATGGGTGTAGGGGGCGGTGGTGTGTGTGTGGGTGTAGGGTGTGGTGGGGTGTGTGTGGGTGTAGGGTGCGGTGGTGTGGGTGTAGGGTGTGGCGGGGTGTGTATGGGTGTGGTGGGGTGTGTATGGGTGTGGTGGGGTGTGTATGGGTGTAGGGTGTGGTGATGTGTGTGTGGGTGTAGGGTGTGTATGGGTGTAGGGTGTGGTGGTGTGTGTGTGGGTGTAGGGTGTGGTGGGGTGTGTATTGGTGTAGGGTGTGGTGGGGTTTGTAGGGTGTGGTGGGGAGTGTATGGGTGTAGGGTGTGGTGGGGTGTGTATGGGTGTAGGGTGTTGGGGTGCGTATGGGTGTAGGGTGTGGTGGGGTGTGTATGGGTGTAGGGTGCGGTGGTGTGTGTGTGGGTGTAGGGTGTGGTGGGGTGTAGGGTTTGGTGGTGTGGGTGTAGGGTGTGGCGGGGTGTGTATGGGTGTGGTGGGGTGTGTATGGGTGTAGGGTGTGGTGGGGTGTGTGTGGGTGTAGGGTGTGGTGGGGTGTGTATGGGTGTAGGGTGTGGTGGTGTGTGTGTGGGTGTAGGGTGTGGTGATGTGTGTGTGGGTGTAGGGTGTGGTGGGGTGTGTATGGGTGTAGGGTGTGGTGGTGTGTGTGTGGGTGTAGGGTGTGGTGGTGTGTGTGTGGGTGTAGGGTGTGGTGGGGTGTGTATGGGTGTAGGGTGAGGTGGGTGTGGGGGGCCCAGAAGGCAGCACTGTTATGCACCTCACCGGAAGCCAGCCAGCAGCGGGTCCGCTCACTCTTGCCAACACAGGTTCACCGTCTTGGCTCCAACCACCGCCCTCCACCTTGTGTCTTCCTTGTACTGGTTCCGGGGATGTTGTTCCAGCGGCCCAGTCTCTGACCAGACCTTCTGGTTGATGGTCTAATCAACCAGGCTATTAGACCTCGCTGCTCGAAGACTGACGTGTGAATCACAGCCTGGTTGATCAGGTATTCGTTAAAGGTATTTATCACGTTCCCCTTTTTCAACACGGTGAGAGGTGGGCTAATTATGCCCCATAAGTGTAGAGGGAGACTTACCTGGAGAGGGTCACGGGAGCTCTTTTACTCCCAGAGCCCCGCCTGGGGCCAGGCTCGACTTACGATAACTTGGTCCAACAAACTGTTGCTTAACGCCCACTGGTCGTGGGCGTTGCCCGCACGCCCACGACCTGGTTGATCTGGCACTCCTTGCAAGAACTTATTGAACTTCTAATGCTTGCTGGGAGGATGTTGGACAACCTCTGATGTTCAGACAATGCCCTCTGGCTGTGCCTATGGGTCTTGTTGTTGATCAAGAACCTTGATCAACTGCTTGGCACAGTGCACAAGAACCTTGGTCTTGTGCACTGCTCCACGGAGGAAGGCTTGGGTCACCTTTCCAATTACTGTACTGGGACTACGGCCTCTGTGGGCGCTACCTTCCGTACGTGGGACCACCTATCTTGAGGTTATCTATCTTGAGATGATTTCGGGGCTTTTAGTGTCCCCTCGACCAGGCCTCCACTCCCAGGAAGCAGCCCGTGACAGCTGACTAACACCCAGGTACCTATTTTACTGCTAGGTAACAGGGTCATAGGGCGAAAGAAACTCTGCCCATTGTTTCTCGCCGGCGCCCAGGATCGAACCCGGGACCACAGGATCACAAATACAGTGTGCTGTCCGCTCGGCCGACCGGCTCTCTCCCTCCCTACCACCTGCTGCACCTTCACTAACTCTACCTTCACCAGGTAAACACTTTTAAGATTATCTCAGCGCCCGTACGGCATAACCCTACCACCATTATTACCACCACAATCACCACCATTCCACTACCCCCACCATCATCACCTTCGCAACCTCCACCACCATTATTACCTCCACAATCACCACCATTCCACTACCCCCACCATCATCACCTTCGCAACCTCCACCACCACTATTATTGCCGTCACCCCCATTATCTTCACCAGCACCTTCAACACGATCATCACTTCCACCACCATCACCACCATCTTCACCACCACCATCCCCACTACGTCATCAACAACAACACATCTTTTTTTTTTGGAGTAAAGAGGAAGGAGAGGCATAGGTGAAGGGAAGTATAGAAGTGGGAAATACAGTGAGAGGTATGAAAGCAGGCGGGCTGTCCGCCTTGCTGACACGATGTGTGGGTGTTGGCAGCTAAGCTAAGCTGGCTCCCTCTTGTCAGGGAGCTGTGAGTGTGAGAGAGGTTCTTCACATGTGTTTCACCATATATGGATGTCCATAGATGAATACTGTGTAGCATTCATATATACACACTCCGATGCTTCCACACATGTTATTCTGTTTAAGGCTCTTTATTTTATTATTTTATTTATTGAGTTGTTCATACATATTATTTATCGAGTTTACCACCCCCATTCCTCCTCACCCACACCTCACTACCACCCCCATCCCCCCCCCTTCACTACCACCCCCCTCCCTCCCTTCACTACCACCCCCTCCCCCCCCTTC
The DNA here is from genome assembly GCF_040958095.1 of Procambarus clarkii. Classification (NCBI taxonomy): domain Eukaryota; kingdom Metazoa; phylum Arthropoda; class Malacostraca; order Decapoda; family Cambaridae; genus Procambarus; species Procambarus clarkii. The sequence continues at coordinate 42,478,384 of NC_091170.1, read as the reverse complement.
ACTACCACCCCTCTCCCCCCTTCACTACCACCCCCTCCCCCCCCTTCACTACCTCCCCCCTCCCCCCTTCACTTCCACCCCCCCTCCCCTTTCACTACCACCCCCCTCCCCCCCTTTCACTACCACCCCCCTCCCCCCCTTCACTACCACCCCCTTCCCCCCTCTCACCACCACCCCCCTCCCCCCCTTTCCCCCTCACTTCCACCCCCTTTCCCCCTCTCACCACCACCCCCCTCCCCCCCTCACTTCCACCCCCTCCTCACCCCTTCACTCCCCCTCCTCCCCCCCTCACTACCACCCCCCTCCCCCCCTCACTACCACCCCCCTCACCACCACCCCCCTCCCCCCCCTCACCACCACCCCCCTCCCCCCCCCTCACCACCACCACCCCCCTCACCACCACCCCCCTCCCCCCCCTCACCACCACCCCCCTCCCCCCCCTCACCACCACCACCCCCCTCCCCCCCCCCTCACCACCACCAGTCTACTTCCTGTTCCTCGACCATCTCCAGGGCCGCCACTTTCACCCCAGCACACTTCCCAATGCCACCCTTGGTAACACTGCCACTGGGAACGCTCGCCACCATCTATGTTGTATTGCTCTCTTGTATTATTGTATTCTCGCTACCATGCTACAGTAGTGTGAACCTCACTCATGCTACAGTAGTGTGAACCTCACTCACGCTACAGTAGTGTGAACCTCACTCATGCTACAGTAGTGTGAACCTCACTCACGCTACAGTAGTGTGAACCTCACTCATGCTACAGTAGTGTGAACCTCACTCACGCTACAGTAGTGTGAACCTCACTCATGCTACAGTAGTGTGAACCTCACTCATGCTACAGTAGTGTGAACCTCACTCACGCTACAGTAGTGTGAACCTCACTCACGCTACAGTAGTGTGAACCTCACTCATGTTACAGTAGTGTGAACCTCACTCATGTTACAGTAGTGTGAACCTCACTCATGTTACAGTAGTGTGAACCTCACTCATGTTACAGTAGTGTGAACCTCACTCATGTTACAGTAGTGTGAACCTCACTCATGTTACAGTAGTGTGAACCTCACTCATGTTACAGTAGTGTGAACCTCACTCATGTTACAGTAGTGTGAACCTCACTCATGTTACAGTAGTGTGAACCTCACTCACGCTACAGTAGTGTGAACCTCACTCATGTTACAGTAGTGTGAACCTCACTCATGTTACAGTAGTGTGAACCTCACTCATGTTACAGTAGTGTGAACCTCACTCATGTTACAGTAGTGTGAACCTCACTCATGTTACAGTAGTGTGAACCTCACTCATGTTACAGTAGTGTGAACCTCACTCATGTTACAGTAGTGTGAACCTCACTCATGTTACAGTAGTGTGAACCTCACTCATGTTACAGTAGTGTGAACCTCACTCATGTTACAGTAGTGTGAACCTCACTCACGCTACAGTAGTGTGAACCTCACTCATGTTACAGTAGTGTGAACCTCACTCATGTTACAGTAGTGTGAACCTCACTCATGTTACAGTAGTGTGAACCTCACTCATGTTACAGTAGTGTGAACCTCACTCATGTTACAGTAGTGTGAACCTCACTCATGTTACAGTAGTGTGAACCTCACTCATGTTACAGTAGTGTGAACCTCACTCATGTTACAGTAGTGTGAACCTCACTCATGTTACAGTAGTGTGAACCTCACTCATGTTACAGTAGTGTGAACCTCACTCACGCTACAGTAGTGTGAACCTCACTCATGTTACAGTAGTGTGAACCTCACTCATGTTACAGTAGTGTGAACCTCACTCATGTTACAGTAGTGTGAACCTCACTCATGTTACAGTAGTGTGAACCTCACTCATGTTACAGTAGTGTGAACCTCACTCATGTTACAGTAGTGTGAACCTCACTCATGTTACAGTAGTGTGAACCTCACTCATGTTACAGTAGTGTGAACCTCACTCATGTTACAGTAGTGTGAACCTCACTCACGCTACAGTAGTGTGAACCTCACTCACGCTACAGTAGTGTGAACCTCACTCACGCTACAGTAGTGTGAACCTCACTCACGCTACAGTAGTGTGAACCTCACTCATGTTACAGTAGTGTGAACCTCACTCACGCTACAGTAGTGTGAACCTCACTCACGCTACAGTAGTGTGAACCTCACTCACGCTACAGCAGTGTGAACCTCACTCACGCTACAGTAGTGTGAACCTCACTCACGCTACAGTAGTGTGAACCTCACTCATGTTACAGTAGTGTGAACCTCCCTCACGCTACAGTAGTGTGAACCTCACTCATGTTACAGTAGTGTGAACCTCACTCCCGCTACAGTAGTGTGAACCTCACTCACGCTACAGTAGTGTGAACCTCACTCACGCTACAGTAGTGTGAACCTCACTCCCGCTACAGTAGTGTGAACCTCACTCACGCTACAGTAGTGTGAACCTCACTCATGTTACAGTAGTGTGAACCTCACTCACGCTACAGTAGTGTGAACCTCACTCATGTTACAGTAGTGTGAACCTCACTCACGCTACAGTAGTGTGAACCTCACTCATGTTACAGTAGTGTGAACCTCACTCATGTTACAGTAGTGTGAACCTCACTCACGCTACAGTAGTGTGAACCTCACTCATGTTACAGTAGTGTGAACCTCACTCACGCTACAGTAGTGTGAACCTCACTCATGTTACAGTAGTGTGAACCTCACTCATGTTACAGTAGTGTGAACCTCACTCATGTTACAGTAGTGTGAACCTCACTCACGCTACAGTAGTGTGAACCTCACTCATGTTACAGTAGTGTGAACCTCACTCACGCTACAGTAGTGTGAACCTCACTCATGTTACAGTAGTGTGAACCTCACTCATGTTACAGTAGTGTGAACCTCACTCACGCTACAGTAGTGTGAACCTCACTCATGTTACAGTAGTGTGAACCTCACTCATGCTACAGTAGTGTGAACCTCACTCACGCTACAGTAGTGTGAACCTCACTCATGCTACAGCAGTGTGAACCTCACTCATGCTACAGCAGTGTGAACCTCACTCACGCTACAGTAGTGTGAACCTCACTCACGCTACAGCAATGTGAACCTCACTACAGCGGGATGTTTAATTGATGTTTTAATCATGTTAACATCATTCTTTACTCATTCTCACGCTTCACTCATACCATCACAAGGTATGCTAGTCTTTCCCTCTTGTACAGATTGCATTAGAAAGACTGGCCACGACTCCTGTAAAGGTTAGATGACAGGTGGGATAACAAGAATTTCAAGAACCTTTCAAACAAGAGATGCCATATATCAATAATGATAATTTTCAAGACCTTATGCTCTCTAGGGTGGATATTGTTACGTAATAACACCCCCCATTCATAGCTGGAGAAGTTGCACTTCTGGAGAACAAGAAAAAGTCTCTTGCTGCTTGAATCCCCTCAGCAAAACATTAAAAATATTGGACCACTTTAAACATTTTGATGTTCATTCTTAAGAGCGCAGGTGAAAGAGATTCATTACACGTAGAAAATATTCAAGCGACTCGATCCAATTCTGCAGGTGGAAATAGAGCCACATAAATAAATAAATAAATAAATGTTTATTCAGGTAAAGTATATACATACAAGAGGTTATACAAAAATTGATAGATTTAGATAGAGGTAGTACATACCATGCCTAAAGCCACTATTGCATGTGAGCAGAAGGCATGGCAGGATATGCCAAATAAGACACATGGAAAATATTCGTTATCTTGAGATTATTTCGGGGCTTAGCATCCACGCGGCCCGGTCATCGACCAGGCTTTGGTACTCTTGAGAAAGAACTGTGTACTTCAAGGGCCCAAGACTTGTCCGCACCCCCCCCCCCCCCCTCCAACACGTAGCTACCTTGAGGCTACCTTGAGGTGCTTCCGGGGCTTAGTGTCCCCGCGGCCCGGTCGTCGACCAGGCCTCCTGGTTGCTGGACTGATCAACCAGGCTGTTAGACGCGGCTGCTCGCAGCCTGACGTATGAGTCACAGCCTGGTTGATCAGGTATTCTTTGGAGGTGCTTATCCAGTTCTCTCTTGAACACTGTGAGGGGTTTGCCAGTTATGCCCCTTATGTGTAGTGGAAGCGTGTTGAACAGCCTCGGGCCTCTGATGTTGATAGAGTTCTCTCTCAGAGTACCTGTTGCACCTCTGCTTTTCAACGGGGGTATTCTGCACATCCTGCCATGTCTTCTGGTCTCATGTGGTGTTATTTCTGTGTGCAGGTTTGGGACCAGCCCCTCAATTATTTTCCACGTGTAAATTATTATGTATCTCTCCCGCCTGCGCTCAAGGGAGTACAGATTTAGGCTCTTTAGTCGGTCCCAGTAATTTAGATGTTTTACTGAGTGGATTCTAGCAGTAAAGGATCTCTGCACGCTCTCTAGGTCAGCAATTTCTCCAGCTTTGAAAGGGGCTGTCATTGTGCAGCAGTACTCCACTCTAGAGAGCACAAGCGTTTTGAAAAGTATCATCATCGGTATAGCATCTCTAGTGTGAAAAGTTCTTGTTATCCAACCTGTCATTTTTCTTGCAGTTGTGACGGCTACTTTATTGTGTTCTTTAAAGGTAAGGTCTTCCGACATGAGTACACCCAGGTCCTTTACATTGCCTTTTCGTTCTATGTTATGATTTGCCTGCGTTTTGTACGTGGTTTCTGTTTTTATATTTTCAATTTTTCCGTAGCGCATGAGCTGAAACTTATCCTCGTTGAATACCATATTATTTTCTGTAGCCCATAGAAAGACCTGATCTACATCTGATTGGAGGTTTGCCGTGTCCTCTATGTTGCCAACTCTCATGAAAATCCTAGTGTCATCTGCAAAGGATGATACAGTGCTATAGGTTGTGTTCTGGTCTATGTCCGATATGAGGATGAGAAAAAGTACTGGAGCAAGCACAGTACCCTGGGGGACTGAGCTCTTCACGGTTGATGGGCTGGATTTTATTTTGTTGACTATTACACATTGGGTTCTGTCAGTCAGGAAATTGTAGATCCATCTGCCTATTTTCCCGGTAATTCCTTTTGAACGCATTTTATGTGCAATAACACCATGGTCACATTTATCAAAAGCTTTTGCGAAATCTGTGTAAATTACATCAGCGTTTTGTTTGTCTTCCATAGCATCTAATGCCATATCATAGTGGTCCAGCAACTGCGACAGGCAAGAGCGCCCTGTTCTGAAACCATGTTGTCCGGGGTTATGGAGATGCTGTGATTCCATGTATTTTGTGATCTTACTTCTTAGCACTCTCTCAAAAATTTTTATGATGTGCGATGTTAGTGCTATCGGTCTGTAATTTTTTGCCTCTGCCTTATTTCCTCCTTTATGGAGTGGTGCTATCTCTGCTGTTTTTAGTATGTCAGGGAAGGTGTACGTAAGGAAGGTGTCTGGCCGGCGTCTCGCAGTGTTAGAGAGAGAACTTGATCAACACTTCCAAAGGATACCTGGCCAACCAGGCTGTGGTGATTCAGGCATCATGTTGCGAGCAGCAGAGTCCGACAGCCTGGTTGACTTGACCACCAACCAGCAGGCCCAATCAGAGACCGGGCCGCCTGGACGGCGATCCTGGGAACCACAAGGTAAAGCAACCACCTACATCACCATCGTGCCTTGCTTGACCACCTGCTCCATTACCACCATAACTACCACAACCATCTGCAACACCCCCCCCCCATGGTACTACCACCACCTTGTTCATTACCACCGCTACCACCCACCCGGTACTTGGTGGTGCGGGGGGGGGGGTGTTGTTGGTGGGAGTCGTCGCACATCCGCCACCTTCACTACCTTTTTCTGGCATTTATAATTTTCCTGGTTGCTTGGTCACGTTTTTGTGTTTGTTGGTTTTCATTGTGGTATCTGTTCCGCATTGTCTTGCATTCTTGTTGGTTTTAATTTAGTTTTTTTCCCCCTGTAGGTTAATGTTAACTGAGATATCTAATGTTGAGGCCAGTTGTGTTTCATAACGTGCCATTCTTAGGTGTATTGATCCTTTCCAATAATAATTCTATATAATTCTTTAATTTCTTCCCAGCAATAAATAATGGAGTCATGAGGAGTGTTTTGTTGTGTGTGTCTGTCTGTCTGTGTGTATTCACCTGGTTGTATTTACCTAGTTGTGCTTGCAGGGGTTGAGCTCTACTCTTTCGGCCCGCCTCGTAACTGACAATCAACCGTTTCTACTACTACTTTTTTTCCCCCACACCCCACACACTGTGTGTGTGTGTGTGTGTGTGTGTGTGTGTGTGTGTGTGTGTGTGTGTGTACTCACCTAGTTGTACTCACCTAGTTGTGTTTGCGGGGGTTGAGCTCTGGCTCTTTGGTCCCGCCTCTCAACCGTCAATCAACAGGTGTACAGATTCATGAGCCTATCGGGCTCTGTCATATCTACACTTGAAACTGTGTATGGAGTCAGCCTCCACCACATCACTTCCTAATGCATTCCATTTGTCAACCACTCTGACACTAAAAAAGTTCTTTCTAATATCTCTGTGGCTCATTTGGGCACTCAGTTTCCACCTGTGTCCCCTTGTGCGTGTTCCCCTTGTGTTAAATAGACTGTCTTTATCTACCCTATCAATCCCCTTCAGAATCTTGAATGTGGTGATCATGTCCCCCCTAACTCTTCTGTCTTCCAGCGAAGTGAGGTTTAATTCCCGTAGTCTCTCCTCGTAGCTCATACCTCTCAGCTCGGGTACTAGTCTGGTGGCAAACCTTTGAACCTTTTCCAGTTAAGTCTTATCCTTGACTAGATATGTGTGTGTGTGTGTGTGTGTGTGTGTGTGTGTGTGTGTGTGTGTGTGTGTGTGTGTGTGTGTGTGTGTGTGTGTGTTTGGAGCGGGGCCATGGCCGTGCACCACAGTGCGAGTTGTTTACTGTTTTCACACGGAATGATAACGGAAGGTTGAGCATTATTTACTGTGTCTCCCAAGACGACTTGGTGCCACCTGTTGCCTGGCCCCCACAGCGCCTCCGTCCCTACCGCACACCTGCCCCTTCCACCCTCAGGTCCCTACCACGCGCTGACTAATACCGTACCCAGCCCTTACCCCTGGCTGGTTGCTAGACTGGTCAACCAGGCTGTTGGACGCTGCTGATACCTGCTTGAAGGGGTTCAGGGAGTTGTTCTCTTCCCCAAGCCCAGCCCGAGGCCAGGCTTACCCTATTATTACCGATTCATTCCAGGTTGCTCGCAGCCTGACGTATGAGTCACAGCCTGGTTGATCAGGTATATTTTGGAGGTGTTTATCCAGTTCTCTCTTGAACACTGTGAGGGGTCGGCCAGTTATGCCCCTTATGTGTAGTGGAAGCGTGTTGAACAGTCTCGGGCCTCTGATGTTGATAGAGTTCTCTCTCAGAGTACCTGTTGCACCTCTGCTCTTCAACGGGGGTATTCTGCACATCCTGCCATGCCTCCTGGTCTCATGTGATGTTATTTCTGTGTGTAGGTTTGGGACCAGCCCCTCTAATATTGTCCACGTGTAAATTTTATGTATTTCTCCCGCCTTCGCTCAAGAGAATACAGATTTAGGCTCTTTAGTCGGTCCTAATAGTTTAGATGTTTTACTGAATGGATTCTAGCAGTAAAGGATCTCTGCACGCTCTCCAGGTCAGCAATTTCTCCAGCTTTGAAAGGGACTGTCATTGTGCAGCAGTACTCCACTCTAGAGAGCACTAGCGTCTTGAAAAGTATCATCATCGGTATAGCATCTCTAGTGTGAAAAGTTCTTGTTATTCAACCTGCCATTTTTCTTGCTGTGGCAGTAGAGGCCATAAGTATCTCCCCAGCCGCGTCTAACAGCCTGGTTGGACCAGTCCAGCAACCAGGAGGCCTGGGCGACGACTGGGCCGCGGTCGCTGAGCCCCGAAATTATCGCAAGATAACCGGAAGATAACCGCAAGGTAAGGCAAGGGGTCAACAGTGCCCCGCTCTCCCCACTCGCAACAATGCCAGAAAGTCTTCGGTAAAGAATAGAGGTCACCGGGTTATAACAAGAAGCTTTGTTAAGCTGCCGGCCCCAGAGGTTGTGTTAATTGGTTGTGGTGTGGGGCACCGGTTGTGGTGTGGGGCACCGGTTGTGGTGAGGGAGGCACCGGTTGTGGTGAGGGAGGCACCGATTGTGGTGGGGGGGGGCACCGGTTGTGGTGAGGGAGGCACCGGTTGTGGTGGGGGGGGGGCACCGGTTGTGGTGAGGGAGGCACCGGTTGTGGTGAGGGAGGCACCGGTTGTGGTTGGGGGGGGGGCACCGGTTGTGGTGAGGGAGGCACCGGTTTTGGTGGGGGGGGGGGGCACCGGTTGTGGTGTGGGGCACCGGTTGTGGTGGAGGGGGGGCACCGGTTGTGGTGGGGGGGGGCACCGGTTGTGGTGGAGGGGGGCACCGGTTGTGGTGAGGGAGGCACCGGTTGTGGTGGGGGAGGGCACCGGTTGTGGGAGGGAGGCACCGGTTGTGGTGGGGGGGGGGCACCGGTTGTGGTGTGGGGCACCGGTTGTGGTGGAGGGGGGGCACCGGTTGTGGTGGAGGGGGGCACCGGTTGTGGTGGGGGGGGGCACCGGTTGTGGTGTGGGGCACCGGTTGTGGTGGAGGGGGGCACCGGTTGTGGTGGGGGGGCACCGGTTGTGGTGGAGGGGGGGCACCGGTTGTGGTGGGGGGGCACCAGTTGTGGTGGAGGGGGGGCACCGGTTGTGGTGGGGGGGGCACCGGTTGTGGTGGGGGGGCACCGGTTGTGGTGGAGGGGGGGGCACCGGTTGTGGTGGGGGGGGGCACCGGTTGTGGTGGAGGGGGGGCACCGGTTGTGGTGGGGGGGCACCGGTTGTGGTGGAGGGGGGGCACCGGTTGTGGTGGGGGGGGGCACCGGTTGTGGTGGGGGGGGCACCGGTTGTGGTGGAGGGAGGCACCGGTTGTGGTGGAGGGGCACAGGTTGTG
>NC_091170.1:42459657-42468930 GCF_040958095.1 Procambarus clarkii | reverse complement strand
TTGTTTCTGCCATCACCGGGGATCGAACCAGAACCCTATGATTACTAGTCCAGAGCGCTTTTCACTCAGCTATCAGGCTCCCTAATGTGTGTGTGTGTGTGTGTGTGTGTGTACTCACCTAGTTGTGTTTGCGGGGGTTGAGCTCTGGTCCTTTGGTCCCGCCTCTCAACCGTCAATCAACAGGTGTACAGATTCCTGAGCCTATCGGGCTCTATCATATCTACACTTGAAACTGTGTATGGAGTCAGCCTCCACCACATCTCTTCCTAATGCATTCCATTTGTCAACCACTCTGACACTAAAAAAGTTCTTTCTAATATCTCTGTGGCTCATTTGGGCACTCAGTTTCCATCTGTGTTCCCTTGTACGTGTTCCCCTTGTGTTAAATAGACTGTCTTTATCTATCTGTGTGTGTGTGTGACGGGAGCACCACCACTACTGGCCCTCTCCGCCAATCACATCACTGGAGCTCCGTGCTCCAAAACTGGCCTTAGAAGGCTGTGTGAGTGATGGTGCATCACCACGACCCGTTCCTCACCATCTTCATCACACTCTTGCCTCACTGGGCCCTCCGGTATCACTGTCAACCTTCCCCCATCTTCAGTGTCATTATCCCACACTTCCTCCACGCCATCATCTGTCACGCCTTACTACGCCTTATGCCCTTATCAGCCGCGTTTCTCGGCTCCGTCCCCTTAGTCTTCCTGGTTTTGTTTCACGTTTATCCTTTTTTTTTCTTTCGTGAGCGTCAGTAAGAACGGGCTGGGGCATCCGTGCCCCGTGGGCATGCTCCAGTTCTTGCCTTCCTGGGCATGTTCTGCCCTCATATTTACCTCCTGGGCCACGGTAAGTCAGTGGTACCTTAGTCTCTGTCACCACCAGTGTCTTGACTCATCACTGTCACCACCACCAGTGTCTGCCGTGCGGGCAGGTGTCAGACACCTGCCCGCTCCGTTAAATAAGTATGAGCTGCCTCGTATAGGCCGATAGGCCTTCTGCAGTTACCGTAATTCTTACGTTCTCACCGTCCTCCCCTCACCTACGTCTGACCTACGCGTCCTCCCCTCACCTACGTGTCAGCAACCAGCGCACAAAACTGTCCCAGCCTCAACCTCTCCCCGTCACCAGCTTCCGTTGCTCGTCGTCTCTCCCTCAGCGTCCAAGCATCTCTAGCAAGATCTCAAATTGACGGTGTCTGAATCACAAGTATTGTACAGCGATCTCGTGTTCGTCTCCTCCCGGTCTGTTATACTGGCGGTGTTCACGACACAAAGAGCTCTCCATATATAGATGGTGCGTGCTCCCAAGCTGCCTGCGAGCTCAGCTTGAGCTGCAGCCCGTCACAAGGCTTTATTTAATATTTCCTCAGACTTTCGTCTGCTCTTTGTGGTTAATGTAGCTTGTTATGTCAAGTCTTGTCTTTTGGCAAAAATTATTTTCAAAGGGATACTAAACAATGGGGGTAAGCGGGGAGGATGGGGGGCTACCTTGAGGTGGCTACCTTGAGGTGCTTCCGGGGCTTAGTGTCCCCGCGGCCCGGTCGTCGACCAGGCCTCCTGGTCGACGGTGAGCAGGGACGGGGGGGGTGAGCAGACCACGGAATTTATAAGCTGAAGAGTTAGCGAGGGAATGCGACAAGGTGTTGAGTGAGCCAGCGAGGATGAGCGCGCACGCTAGCTAGTTCACTAATGAGTGAACTAGCTAGTTCACTAGTGAGTGAACTAGCTAGTTCACTAGTGAGTGAGGTAGCTGGTGCCAGCGTCAACACCAGCCTCTCAGAAGGAAAGAGCGGAAGGCTTTAATGATGTTTCTCTTGTAGAATTACAATTTTGTAATGTTATTATCTTCAAATTTTCTTGAATGTGTTAGTATATTTGTGGCGCGGCTGTGGGAGGGTAACACGCTGCCAGAGCTCCACTGTCGCTCACCAACACAACTACCAATATCTAACATGCTATTTAATTGCAATTTTGTGATGTTATCATGTGGTAATATCTTTCCGCGATAGGCCACTGTTGTAGTGTGTGTGTGTACTCTCCTAGTTGTACTCGTCTAGTTGTGTTTGTGGGGGTTGAGCTCCCGCTCTTTGGTCCCGCCTCTCAACTGCCAATCAACTGGGGTACAGATTCCTGAGCCTACTGAGCTTATCATATCTACATTTGAAACCGTGTATGGAGTCAGCCTCCACCACATCACTGCCTAATGCATTCTATCTGTTAACTACTCGGACACTGAAAAAGGTCTTTCTAACGTCTCTGTGGCTTATGTGGGTACTCAGTCTCCACCTGTGTCCCCTTGTTCTACCAGTGTTAAACAGTTTATCTTTATCTACCATATCAATTCCTCTTGAGAATTTTGTAATGTGTGTAAGTGAGTGGCTGGCTGGCACCACTGGGACAGAGTTGAGTTTCGTGTGTACAACAATTTCCCTATTGTGACACACCGTTTCCATGGAGCCTTGTCCACCTTGTGTCCTGCTACACTGATACTTCCTGACGGCTCTACACGTGTAGACTCACACTGCTCAGTTACTACCCTTCCCGGCGGTCACAACAGAGGAAACAGTAGCAAGAATACCCGTCGTCCTTTACTCCCTCTGCAGTTGGCCTCTGCCTGCAATCCTTAAACAGTAGAATAGATCAGTGACCATTGTGCATGTGTAGATACGAGGCGGTGGCCTTGTGGACTAGTGAAATTGTAGACAGGAGTCGCCTTCCCAGGCCGCATGCGACACGGTGCTCTCAGTCTTATGTTACAAGTCCACTCGCCCGGAAAACCTCCAATAATAGTCCAAGTGCTCGCCTTATGTCATGTAAGATGTGTTGCGTGTCTTGGGGGACGGGGGTGGCAAGGGAATGGCGTGTCATTATTTTGCATTGTGTGAATTTAACCTACCACACATTTCACATTTAACCTTGCACAAGAATTTCACGCCTACCACACAATATGTGTGGTAGGTTCTTTCTAACGTCCCTGTGGTTCATTTGGGTACTCAGTTTCCACCTGTGTCCCCTAGTGCGTGTACACACACCTACCACACATTGTGTGTGGTTATCTTGAGATGATTTCGGGACTTTAGTGTTCCCGCGGCCCGGTCCTCGACCAGGCCTCCACCCCCAGGAAGCAGCCCGTGACAGCTGACTAACACCCAGGTACCTAATTTACTGCTAGGTAACAGGGGCATAGGGTGAAAGAAACTCTGCCCATTGTTTCTCGCCGGCGCCTGGGATCGAACCCAGGACCTCAGGATCACAAGTTCAGCGTGCTGTCCGCTCGGCCTACCGGTGGTAGGTGTGTATTTAACTCAGGTCTGGTGAACATTACCTACGAAGGGTAGTCCTATAAAGAACACAATGTTCGTCTCCACACGTCACAATCTGTACCAATGTGTACTGCAGCAGAAGGACCTATCTCGTCTTTGTGTACTTAACAAGAGTTCCCATAACCGAGCTTCAGCTCCTGCATTTTAGTTCTTAAACTATAAATCGTATAACCCCTCGGTACCTTGCCGAGGTACCTATGGCGCCTCGGCTTTTCAACGGGGGTATTCTGCACTGTATTCCACACAGAAATAACACCACATGAGACCAGGAGGTATGACAGGATATGCAGAATACCCCCGTTGAAAAGCAGAGGTGCAACAGGTACTCTGAAAAAGAACTCTATCAACATCAGAGGCCCGAGACTGTTCAACACGCTTCCACTACACATAAGGGGCATAACTGGCCGACCCCTCACAGTGTTCCAAATCGAATTCGATAAACACCTCCAAAGGATAACTGATACACCAGGCTGTGGTTCTTACGTCAAACTGCAGCCACGTCCAACAGCCTGGTTGACTAGATGGTCAACCAGGAAGTCTGATCTGAGACTGGGCCGCGGGGACGTTGATCCTCGAAATCAACATAGGATAGGTTATCTTCAGATGATTTCGGGGATTAGTGTCCCTGCGGCCCGGTCCTCGACCAGGCCTCCTTTTTTTACACACACCCAGGAAGCAGCCCGTAACAGCTGTCTAACTCCCAGGTATTTACTGGTCCCAGGTATATTTACTGCTAGGTGAACAGGCGCATCAGGGTGAAAGGAACTTCTCATTTGTTTCCGCCTCCACCGGGGATAGACCCCGGAACCTCAGGACTACGAATCCCGAGCGCTGTCAGGCCCCTGATTACGGTAAGGTAGGCGTAACGTACCGTAAAATGTCCCAAACTTGCATAGTAAAATGGCAACATACTAGAATGAATAATATGGAAGAAAAGACGAAATAGTCAATAAAAGGTAGAGGTGCCAGACACACAATCATAGAGCACGGAATATCAGAGGTTCACAGTTATTCAACATGCTAACAGCGAGTATAAGAAATATTGCCGGAAAAAAAGTGAAATTCTTCAAGATAGAATTAGAGTTTCCTGCAAGAACTGCTGGAACAACCAGTTGTGGTATGTGTGTGTGTGTGTGTGTGTGTGTGTGTGTGTGTGTGTGTGTGTGTGTGTGTGTGTGTGTGGGCCTGCGGGCCACTCCCAGAACGTCTGTTGGACGTGCCTTAAGTTACAGGACCGTACCACCTCTTGGGTGGCTTGATCTTCATCAGTCAGTGATGGAAGCCTTGCCTCAGGCCGGGCTCGGGGAGTAGAAGAACTCTCACAACCTCTAAAGGTACACAAACACCTCCTTCGGTATAAAATCTCTACAATTTTCCTATATATTTTTTTACCTATAAAACATTCCGGTGATTCGTAAGTCAGGCTGCGAGCAGCTGCGTCCACCAGCCTGGTTCACCTGTCCACCAACCAGGAGGCCTGGGCAGAGACCGGGCCGTGGGGTCGCGATGCTCAGAACCAACATCGGGTAACCTACATTGACAAATAATTCAATATTTGTTACATGTCACTACTGACCTATTGTCGTAGATGTTGTAGGAGAACATCTACCTTGAGGTTACCTTGAGGTGCTTCTGGGGCTTAGCGTCCCCGCGGCCCGGTCGTCGACCAGGCCTCCTGGTTGCCGGACTGATCGACCAGGCCTCCTGGTTGCCGGACTGATCAACCAGGCTGTTGGACGCGGCTGCTCGCAGCCTGACGTATGAGTCACAGCCTGGTTGATCAGGTATCCTTTGAAGGTGCTTATCCATTTCTCTCTCTTGAACACTGTGAGGGGTCGGCCAGTTATGCCCCTTATGTGTAGTGGAAGCGTGTTGAACAGTCTCGGGCCTCTGATGTTGATAGAGTTCTCTCTCAGAGTACCAGTTGCACCTCTGTTTTTCAACGGGGGTATTCTGCCATGTCTTCTGGTCTCATGTGATGTTATTTCTGTGTGCAGGTTTGGGACCAGCCCCTCTAATATTTTCCACGTGTAAATTATTATGTACCTCTCCCGCCTGCGCTCAAGGGAGTACAGTTTAGGCTCTTTAGTCGGTCCCAATAGTTTAGATTGGCATCTAGTCCTGGATGTTGTCTCCGACAGCAGCCCTGGCAGAGAGTTGCACAAACATTGTTCAACTATAGTAGCCAAAAAGTCAATAAATTAACGAAAATCGACGAGGAATAAGTGGCAGTATTTTTTAAACTTTAAAAGAAAAGTATAGGAGAGACAATATTGTGGGTGAAGACTTGATGGGGGCACCGTGGTGGTGGTGGTGTGGTGGTGGTGGTGGTATGGTGGTGGAGGGGTGATGGTGGGGGTTTGTGTTGGGGAGGGACGAAGGACGGGCAGGGGAGGAACATTGACGTGGTGAGGCGGGGCATGACAGTGTTTCCCTCCCGGCTATTGTCTCGTGGGGTTTGGCTGGACGGGTTCTTCCCCCCTCCCCCCTGCTCCCCCACCACATCTCTCCCCACCCCCACCGCATCTCTCCCCACCCCCACCACCTCTCTCCTCATCCCCACCTCTCTCATTCATTATATAATCGTAATGGCTTACTGCTTTCTCCTGATTACTACCTTCTCTCAGAGTAGGTACACAAGGTAGAGTACCTGTTGCACGTCTGCTCTTCAACGGGGGTATTCTGCACATTCTGCCATGCCTTCTGGTCTCATGTGGTGTTATTTGTGTGTGCAGGTTTGGGACCAGCCCCTCTACTATTTTCCACGTGTAAATTATTACGTATCTCTCCCGCCTGCGCTCAAGAGAATACAGATTTAGGCTCTTTAGTCGGTCCCACCACCACCACCACACCCCTTCTCACCAGCACACCTTTCGCCTCTATATACCCCTTACCGCAACAACCACCTTCACTACCACAATAACCACGTCACCACAACAACTTCCTTCGCCAACACTATCTTACCTAGTGGTGATTCCGGTATCAACCTCCCAGCGGCCCTGTCCCTGCGTGGGGAGTAGTAGAGCTCCCAGAACCCCATCAAGCAGGTCTCTGACCCACCACCTCGGGCTACACTCACCTCGTATAATGTGTACCGCTTAAGAATCATAGTTCACGGGACACCACTAGTGAGATACTTCACTATACAAGGAACGGGGGAAAAGTTATTATCAAATTAACATAATAGCATTACCCCCACTGGAATAAAGAGGACAGCAGGCAGTGGTGATATTGCTATCAGCAAAGCAAGGAGACAGGCTAGTGTGGACCTCCTGGGGAAGAGTAAGGTAAGTTGTGGGGACATCTTGAAGAAAAAACTGGTTTGTTATCTTCAAGAAGAGCCGGACCAACCGGGCTGTGGTGGGTATGTGGCCCTGCGGGCCGCTCCAAGCAACAGCCTGGTGGACCAAACTCTCACAAGTCGAGCCTGGCCTCGGGCCGGGCTTGGGGAGTAGAACCACTCCCAGAGCCCCATCAACCAGGTATCACGTTAAGGTAAGAGTGCCAGGCAGCGGGAGAAGAGACGTGAGTGGAGCACCAACCAAGGTCTTAAAACTGACGATGATACAGGCTGCGTGTAACTACGGGTTACGTACCCAACCCGTACGTACCCAATTCATTCCCTACAAGAGCAGAAGCAGGTTATACCATAGCAACATAGCTTCGGTGAAGAGAGGGCAGTTACAGCCCCGCTTCTGTACCAGGTAAGTCCACTACGGGCTCACCGTAGCCCGTGCTACTTGCAACTTTTTTGTTCCCCAGTAGCTGAATCTTAAACAACAACATGCAGAGGGTGCTGTAAGAGTCCACTAAGGGATAAGAACCTCGTGTTATGTAATGAGGGAAATATTAACAGCCTGTAATTGCATTCAAGAACGTGACATGATCATTCAAACAGTCCATGATCTACCTGGCTGTGGTGTCTGTGACGGACTGCACACTACCTGGTAGAGGCTACGTTGTGGAGGTTCCGTGGATCAACGTCCCCGCGGCTCGGTCTCGGACCAGGCCTACCTCTTGGTCGCCTGGTCAACCAGGCTGTTGGACGCGGCTGCTTGCAGCCTGACGTATGCAAGCTGCATACCGCCAGTGCTACAACAATTAATAGTCGGGCTGGTGTGGACCATCAGTCAGAAAGTTTACTTAGAGACGGCACCAAGGAGTCGAGTGCGGAAGCAAACTGAAACTAGGCTGCGGGAAATTCCAAACCAACAAAATTAAATTACTGAAGAGCCAGGTTGGAGGGTGATTGTTGATTGTTGAGGTAACCAGCCTCCCCCTCCCACCCCACCCCACCTAATAATACATTGCTGAAACTATTAAAAACCAATTTCAGTTGAAAGACAGTTACTTTTAAATGAACCTCGATGAATTCTTTACCGAAAACTAGAGTTGTTGAATTAACTCCCGATGGTCAGTGAGTCTCTGAACAGCATATGTGATCAGGAGGCATGGCAGGATGTGCAGAATACCCCCGATGAAGAGCAGAGGTGCAACAGGTACTCTGAGAGAGAACTCCATCAACATCAGAGGCCCGAGACTGTTCAACACGCTTCCACTATCTTATCTTGAGATGATTTCGGGGCTTTAGTGTCCCCGCGGCCCGGTCCTCGACCAGGCCTCCACCCCCAGGAAGCAGCCCGTGACAGCTGACTAACTCCCAGGTACCTATTTACTGCTAGGTAACAGGGGCATTCAGGGTGAAAGAAACTCTGCCCATTTGTTTCTGCCTCGTGCGGGAATCGAACCCGCGCCACAGAATTACGAGTCCTGCGCGCTATCCACCAGGCTACGAGGCCCCTCACTACACATAAGGGACATAACTGGCCGATCTCTCACAGTGTTCAAGAGAGAACTAGATAAGCACCTCCAAAGGACACCTGATTGTGATTCATACGTCACACTGCGAGCAGCCGCATCCAACAGCCTGGTTGACCAGACGACCAACCGGGAAGCCTGGTCCGAGATCTGGCGAAATCAACGCAAAATAACAGCAAGGTAAGATATTCACTTCATTCACTTGACTGTGAGTGAGTGTGGAAGTGTGAGTGGAGGAGGCGAGGTGTGCAGAGGGCCAGGTAATGGCCACCCTCCCAGCTCCGTGTGGCGGTGATGGTGGAGCTCTCCGGTGCTCGCCTGTGCTCCTCAACCCGAAGAAATAGTGACACAAGGAATACAATGACAAGGATAACAGTGACACAAGCATTACAATGACACAAGCATTACAGTGACACAAGCATTACAGTGACACAAGGATTACATATACAGAATGATTGCAATGACAGGATTACAGTGACAAAAATTACAGAGAGACAATGGGGTAAGTGGTTGGGGAGTCACCTGCTTCATAACGGGACGTTGCGCCTCATGGGAACATGTGGGAAGTATTAGAGTAGAGGTTCTCAACCAAGGGGAAGTTTACCTGGATCTTACACGGAGAGGGTTGCGGGAGTTCTTCTGCTCCCTGAGCCTGGCCTCAGGCTTGAGGATTCATTCCCCTCGTTGGAATTTCGGGGTTTTGGCTGGGGGTAAGGGGGGAGGGGTCCAAGAAACCTGCCTTTCCTGGATTGTGTGTATCAGGAGACCGGGCCACATGAGCTGTGATTCCGGAACCACCAAAAGGTTGTCTGTGTATTGTAAATATTCCTTCATTTTGTTTTATTTATCGCTATCAGAATCATGTGCTAGTCATGCCCTTAACTTTTAAACAAATGCCTTTGTCATTTTAAGATAAAGCAATAAATATTGAAAATATATTCTGAGAGCAAAGTATGTCAAGTATTCAACATACATCATGTCTCTTGGGCTAGACGGTAGAGCGACGGTCTCGCTTCATGCAGGTCGACGTTCAATCTCCGACCGTCCAAGTGATTGGGCACCATTCCTCTTCTCGTCCCATCCCAAATCCTGACCCCTTCCAAGTACTATTCAGTCGTAATGACTTGGTGCTT
>NC_091170.1:42337157-42454657 GCF_040958095.1 Procambarus clarkii | reverse complement strand
GTTTCTTTCACCCTATGCCCTTGTTACCTAGCAGTAAAATAGGTACCTGGGTGTTAGTCAGCTGTCACGGGCTGCTTCCTGGGGGTGGAGGCCTGGTCGAGGACCGGGCCGCAGGGACACTAAAAGCCCCGAAATTATCTCATGATAAGCCTTTCTCCCTCCCTCCCTCACACTACGCCTTTCTCCCTCCCTCCCTCACACTACGCCTTTCTCCCTCCCTCCCTCACACTACGCCTTTCTCCCTCCCTCCCTCACACTACGCCTTTCTCCCTCCCTCCCTCACACTACGCCTTTCTCCCTCCCTCCCTCACACTACGCCTTTCTCCCTCCCTCCCTCACACTACGCCTTTCTCCCTCCCTCCCTCACACTACGCCTTTCTCCCTCCCTCCCTCACACTACGCCTTTCTCCCTCCCTCCCTCACACTACGCCTTTCTCCCTCCCTCCCTCACACTACGCCTTTCTCCCTCCCTCCCTCACACTACGCCTTTCTCCCTCCCCTCCCTCAGTCACCATCCCTACACTACCGTGGAACGGCCAACGGCCATACCACGTTGAGAACACCGCTTCTCGTCCTATCAGCGAAGTTAAGCAACGTTGGGTTTGGTTAGTACTTGGATGGGTGACCGCCTGGGAACACCAAATACTGTTGGCAATAATGTTTTAAGGTAGATAAAGACAGGCTGTTTAACACAAGGGGCACACGCACTAGGGGACACAGGTGGAAACTGAGTGCCCAAATGAGCCACAGAGATATTAGAAAGAACTTTTTTAGTGTCAGAGTGGTTGACAAATGGAATGCATTAGGAAGTGATGTGATGGAGGCTGACTCCATACACAGTTTCAAGTGTAGATATGATAAGAGCCCAGTAGGCTCAGGAACCTGTACACCTGTTGATTGACGGTTGAGAGGCGGGACGAAAGAGCCAGAGCTCAACCCCCGCAAACACAACTAGGTGAGTACCCTCAATAATCCCACAGACGCCCCCCCCCCTCCCGTTCCTCCTGGCCGGCCACTCCTGCTATCGACCACTTGCCTATCACAGCCTCATCTACGCCCACACTCCTCACCTTACCTCGAGGCCACCTTACCTTGAGGTTATCTTTAAGATGGTTCACAAGTCGAGCCTGGCCTCGGGCCGGGCTTGGGGGAGTAGAACAACTCCCAGAAACCCATCAACCAGTCCAGCAACGAGGAGACCTGGGCGATGACCGGGCCGCGGGGACGCTAAGCCCCGAAACCAACTCAAGGTAACCCTCAGGGTATGCTGACGTTCATCATACCCACCCAGGGTCACTGTACATGATGCTGGCGTTCATCATACCCACCCAGGGTCACTGTACATCATGCTGGCGTTCATCATACCCACCCAGGGGTCACTGTACATGATGCTGACGTTCATCATACCCACCCAGGGTCACTGTACATCATGCTTGCGTTCATCATACCCACCCAGGGGTCACTGTACATGATGCTGACGTTCATCATACCCACCCAGGGTCACTGTACATCATGCTTGCGTTCATCATACCCACCCAGGGGTCACTGTACATCATGCTGGCGTTCATCATACCCACCCAGGGGTCACTGTAAATCATGCTGACGTTCATCATACCCACCCAGGGTCACTGTACATGATGCTGACGTTCATCATACCCACCCAGGGTCACTGTACATCATGCTGACGTTCATCATACCCACCCAGGGGTCACTGTACATCATGCTGACGTTCATCATACCCACCCAGGGGTCACTGTACATCATGCTGACATTCATCATACCCACCCAGGGGTCACTGTACATCATGCTTGCGTTCATCATACCCACCCAGGGGTCACTGTACATCATGCTGACGTTCATCATACCCACCCATGGTCACTGTACATCATGCTGACGTTCATCATACCCACCCAGGGGTCACTGTACATCATGCTGACGTTCATCATACCCACCCAGGGGGTCACTGTACATCATGCTGGCGTTCATCATACCCACCGAGGGGGTCACTGTACATCATGCTGGCGTTCATTATACCCACCCAGGGGTCACTGTACATGATGCTGACGTTCATCATACCCACCCAGGGGTCACTGTACATCATGCTGGCGTTCATCATACCCACCCAGGGGTCACTGTACATCATGCTGGCTGCTGCTGCTGTTCAAGATTCGCTACCTGGAACAAAAAGTTCCAAGTAGCACGGACTATGGTGAGCCCGTATCATGCTGGCGTTCATCATACCCACTCAGGGTTATTCTGTACCTCTTGTCGATAGTTACTCTTGTAGAAAATGGAAGCATTTCAGGTCTGAAATTTGGTGTGCGGGGAACTAGTACACTTGAACAGTTCTGGCAGTCGAGTTAAATAGATTTAACTAAGTGGTAAAAAATTGTTTTAAGAAAAGTGGAAGAGTTGAACAAAGCAACCCAGTAGAGTGAGAGAGTAGAATAGTAGTATACTCTGGATTACCTTAAATTACCTTACCTTACCTTACATTACCTTACCTTGAGCTGAGAGTACTCTCAGAGTACTTTACAGAGTACTCTTCATCGCTACTCTGTAAACAGACTTAATCTACTCTAACCTAACCTAACACAACTCAACCCTGCCTAATTGAAGTATATTAAATTATTGTGTTTTATTTATGGTGTGCAGGGGGTGTGGGGCAGGTGTTGGTTCCTGGTGCAGGTGTTGGTTCCTGGTGCAGGTGTTGGTTCCTGGTGCAGGTGTTGGTTCCTGGTGCAGGTGTTGGTTCCTGGTGCAGGTGTTGGTTCCTGGTGCAGGTGTTGGTTCCTGGTGCAGGTGTTGGTTCCTGGTGTAGGTGTTGGTTCCTGGTGTAGGTGTTGGTTCCTGGTGCAGGTGTTGGTTCCTGGTGTAGGTGTTGGTTCCTGGTGTAGGTGTTGGTTCCTGGTGTAGGTGTTGGTTCCTGGTGCAGGAGTTGGTGTTCGTTCCTGGTGCAGGTATTGGTTCTTGGTGTAGGTGTTGGTTCCTGGTGCAGGTGTTGGTTCCTGGTGCAGGTGTTGGTTCCTGGTGCAGGTGTTGGTTCCTGGTGCAGGTGTTGGTTCCTGGTGCAGGTGTTGGTTCCTGGTGCAGGTGTTGGTTCCTGGTGTAGGTGTTGGTTCCTGGTGCAGGTGTTGGTTCCTGGTGCAGGTGTTGGTTCCTGGTGCAGGTGTTGGTTCCTGGTGCAGGTGTTGGTTCCTGGTGCAGGTGTTGGTTCCTGGTGCAGGTGTTGGTTCCTGGTGTAGGTGTTGGTTCCTGGTGTAGGTGTTGGTTCCTGGTGCAGGTGTTGGTTCCTGGTGTAGGTGTTGGTTCCTGGTGTAGGTGTTGGTTCCTGGTGCAGGAGTTGGTGTTCGTTCCTGGTGCAGGTATTGGTTCCTGGTGCAGGTGTTGGTTCCTGGTGCAGGTGTTGGTTCCTGGTGCAGGTGTTGGTTCCTGGTGCAGGTGTTGGTTCCTGGTGCAGGTGTTGGTTCCTGGAGCAGATGTTGGTTCCTGGTGCAGGTGTTGGTTCCTGGAGCAGGTGTTGGTTCCTGGTGTAGGTGTTGGTTCCTGGTGTAGGTGTTGGTTCCTGGTGCAGGAGTTGGTGTTCGTTCCTGGTGCAGGTGTTGGTTCCTGGTGCAGGAGTTGGTGTTCGTTCCTGGTGCAGGTGTTCGTTCCTGGTGCAGGTGTTGGTTCCTGGTGCAGGTGTTGGTTCCTGGTGCAGGTGTTGGTTCCTGGTGCAGGTGTTGGTTCCTGGTGCAGGTGTTGGTTCCTGGTGCAGGTGTTGGTTCCTGGTGCAGGTGTTGGTTCCTGGTGCAGGTGTTGGTTCCTGGTGCAGGTGTTGGTTCCTGGTGCAGGTGTTGGTTCCTGGAGCAGGTGTTGGTTCCTGGTGCAGGTGTTGGTTCCTGGTGCAGGTGTTGGTTCCTCATGAAGGTGTTGGTTCCTGGTGCAGGTGTTGGTTCCTGGTGCAGGTGTTAGTTCCTGGTGCAGGTGTTGGTTCCTGGTGCAGGTGTTGGTTCCTGGTGCAGGTGTTGGTTCCTGGTGCAGGTGTTGGTTCCTGGTGCAGGTGTTGGTTCCTGGTGCAGGTGTTGGTTCCTGGTGTAGGTGTTGGTTCCTGGTGTAGGTGTTGGTTCCTGGTGCAGGTGTTAGTTCCTGGTGCAGGTGTTGGTTCCTGGTGTAGGTGTTGGTTCCTGGTGCAGGTGTTAGTTCCTGGTGCAGGTGTTGGTTCCTCGTGAGGGTGTTGGTTCCTGGTGCAGGTGTTGGTTCCTGGTGCAGGTGTTGGTTCCTGGTGCAGGTGTTGGTTCCTGGTGCAGGTGTTGGTTCCTGGTGCAGGTGTTGGTTCCTGGTGCAGGTGTTGGTTCCTGGTGCAGGTGTTGGTTCCTGGTGCAGGTGTTGGTTCCTGGTGCAGGTGTTGGTTCCTGGTGCAGGTGTTGGTTCCTGGTGCAGGTGTTGAGGTAACGTTACAGCTGGGTTAATATTGTTGTCATGGTCGGCGGCGACTATTAAATAGACATATAACTCCCTCCACGGTGCCCTCACAAGGGGGGGGGAGGGGGGGGGGAACACAAGGCTGGCAAGGTGTGTGTACTCACCTAGTTGTGCTTGCGGGGGTTGAGCTCTGGCTCTTTGGTCCCGCCTATCAACTGTCAATCAATGAAATGTTACTAATTTGTTCGTTCTCTCTCTCTGTCTCTCTCTCTCTCTCTCTCTCTCTCTCTCTCTCTCTCTCTCTCTCTCTCTCTCTCTCTCTCTCTCTCTCTCTCTCTCTCTCTCTCTCTCTCTCTCTCACTGTCTCACTCTCTCACTCTCTCACTCTCTCACTCACTGGGAGCCTGTGGCCGAGCGGACAACACACTGGGCACGTGATCCTGTGGTCCCGGGTTCGATCCCGGGCGCCGGCGAGAAACGATGGGCAGAGTTTCTTTCATCCTATGCCCATGTTACCTAGTAGGAAATAAGTACCTGGGAGTTAGTCAGCTGTCACGGACTGCTTCCTGGTGTGTGTGTGTGTGTGTGTGTGTGTGGTGTGGAAAAAAATAGTAGTTAGTAACAGTTGATTGACAGTTGAGAGGCGGGCCGAAAGAGCAGAGTTCAACCCCCCGCAAGCACAAATAGGTGAGTAAACACAGGAAGCAGCCCGTAACAGCTGTCTAACTCCCAGGTACCTATTTACTGCTAGGTAACAGGATCATCAGAGTGAAAAAAACTCTGCCCATTTGTCTTCGCTTAGTCCGGGAATCGAACCCCGGCCACAGGATTACAATCCCACGCGCTGTCCACTCAGCTACCAGACCCCTTCATTCAGCTACCAGACCCCTTCATTCAGCTACCAGACCCCTTGTGTGCTGGTGTGTTCGTGCGTGTGTGCGCGTTCCTGTGTGTGCGTGCGGGTGTATGCGTGCGGGAGTATGCGAGAGGGTGTGGGCGTGCGGGTGTGGGCGTGCGGGTGTGGGCGTGCGGGTGTGGGCGTGCGGGTGTGCGCGTGGGGGTGTGTGCGTGGGGGTGTATGCGCGTGGGGGTGTATGCGTTGGGGTGTATGCGTGCGGGTGTGTGCATGGGGGCGTATGCGTGCGGGTGTGTGCGTGGGGGTGTGTGCATGCGGGTGTGTGCGTGGGGGTGTGTGCGGGCTACAAGAGAGTGTTGTGTGTGAGTGTGTGAGTGTGGAGCTCCTTCAAGTGGTGTTGTGGTGGCAGGACGCTCAGCGGAGCAGGTTTTTCACTACCCACTTCCTGTGGCGCGCTCTCTTGCTCTCAGCTGTGCTGTGTGGCCCCGCCTCCGCCCCCCAGCTGAGGTTCACGGGGGCTGTGTGGCCCCGCCTCCGCCCCCCAGCTGAGGTTCACGGGGGCTGTGTGGCCCCGCCTCCGCCCCCCAGCTGAGGTTCACGGGGGCTGTGGGCCCCGCCTCCGCCCCCCAGCTGAGGTTCACGGGGGCTGTGGGCCCCGCCTCCGCCCCCCAGCTGAGGTTCACGGGGGCTGTGGGCCCCGCCTCCGCCCCCCAGCTGAGGTTCACGGGGGCTGTGGGCCCCGCCTCCGCCCCCCAGCTGAGGTTCACGGGGGCTGTGGGCCCCGCCTCCGCCCCCCAGCTGAGGTTCACGGGGGCTGTGGGCCCCGCCTCCGCCCCCCAGCTGAGGTTCACGGGGGCTGTGGGCCCCGCCTCCGCCCCCCAGCTGAGGTTCACGGGGGCTGTGGGCCCCGCCTCCGCCCCCCAGCTGAGGTTCACGGGGGCTGTGGGCCCCGCCTCCGCCCCCCAGCTGAGGTTCACGGGGGCTGTGTGGCCCCGCCTCCGCCCCCCAGCTGAGGTTCACGGGGGCTGTGGGCCCCGCCTCCGCCCCACAGCTGAGGTTCACGGGGGCTGTGTGGCCCCGCCTCCGCCCCCCAGCTGAGGTTCACGGGGGCTGTGGGCCCCGCCTCCGCCCCCCCAGCTGAGGTTCACGGGGGCTGTGGGTCCTGCCTCACACTGCCGCCAACGGCATCAAACAGCCTCATTGACCACGAAATAGAATACTAAACAGTGGATCTGATCAATTTCGATTCCGAAAAAGACCTGGGTAAATATGGGTTAGGGAATAAGAGTTATTCAGTTACGGAAGAAATTACCGAGTAACATACGTGGTACCGTTGGGTTGTTTCTAGGGCAGGTTAGTCATATGTATGAATGTATTTAGTAGGAGTTGCCTGGCTGGAGCCAGTAGGCCTGATGCGGCCCGGGGTGTCTTAGTCACGGCTGCCTGTCCCCGGGGGTGTCTTGGTCACGGCTGCCTGTCCCCCGGGGGTGTCTTGGTCACGGCTGCCTGTCCCCCGGGGGTGTCTTGGTCACGGCTGCCTGTCCCCGGGGTGTCTTGGTCACGGCTGCCTGTCCCCGGGGTGTCTTAGTCACGGCTGCCTGTCCCCGGGGGTGTCTTGGTCACGGCTGCCTGTCCCCGGGGTGTCTTGGTGACGGCTGCCTGTCCCCCGGGGGTGTCTTGGTGACGGCTGCCTGTCCCCGGGGTGTCTTGGTCACGGCTGCCTGTCCCCCGGGGGTGTCTTGGTCACGGCTGCCTGTCCCCGGGGTGTCTTGGTGACGGCTGCCTGTCCCCCGGGGGTGTCTTGGTGACGGCTGCCTGTCCCCGGGGTGTCTTGGTGACGGCTGCCTGTCCCCCGGGGGTGTCTTGGTCACGGCTGCCTGTCCCCGGGGTGTCTTGGTCACGGCTGCCTGTCCCCGGGGGTGTCTTAGTCACGGCTGCCTGTCCCCGGGATGTCTTAGTCACGGCTGCCTGTCCCCGGGGGAGTCTTAGTCACGGCTGCCTGTCCCCGGGGGTGTCTTAGTCACGGCTGCCTGTCCCCGGGGGTGTCTTAGTCACGGCTGCCTGTCCCCGGGGGTGTTTTAGTCACGGCTGCCTGTCCCCCGGGGGTGTCTTAGTCACGGCTGCCTGTCCCCGGGGTGTCTTGGTCACGGCTGACTGTCCCCGGGGTGTCTTGGTCACGGCTGACTGTCCCCGGGGGTGTCTTAGTCACGGCTGACTGTCCCTGGGGTGTCTTGGTCACGGCTGACTGTCCCCGGGGTGTCTTGGTCACGGCTGACTGTCCCCGGGGGTGTCTTAGTCACGGCTGACTGTCCCTGGGGTGTCTTGGTCACGGCTGCCTGTCCCCCGGGGTGTCTGCCTTTGTGTGTGTTTACAGAGTGGTATTAATCTCATGTCTTAGGAAAATTGTTGCTAGTTTCGGATCGATTAGCGTCAAATTTCAAAATAGAACTGGACAAGTTCCTGCCTGGGTCACGGGATCATTCAGGCTGTGATGGCTATGTGGGCCTCCGACCTACGGAGACAGTCACCAGGGAAGGCCAGGCAAAGAAGGAAGTGGGAGTAGACCAGGTTACTCCCATAGCCTTACCTGCTCAAGCCTTACCAAGGAATGAGCAGGTAAGTTGGCTAACATGACTTGTTCTTACGGTTCATTGGCTCTCAAATGTCGAGGGTTCATCCACGTGTCGGAAGTATTTATTTATACCCAGGTTTCCCGTTGCTGTTGTATGTGTAGCAACGGACTCAGCTTATCGGACAGTGGAATGGAGAGATCAGGGTGAAGCGTCCTCTCCCCCAGGGCGTGCGTGGGGGGGGGGGTGAGATGGTATCACGTCTCCCGGGTAAACCAGAACGTCTTTTAAGCAAGAACATCCATAAAGAACATTTCGGGGCTGGTAAGTTTCCGTTTTGAATTCCTACGACTCGGACCTTTGTATTGCGGTCAGTATCATCGTTCTTGTTGCAGGTGGCGGCGCATGGCCACCTTCCAACACGCTTCCGCTACACATAAGGGGCATAACTGGCCGACCCCTCACAGTGTTCAAGAGAGAACTGGATAAGCGCCTCCAAAGGATACCTGATCAACCAGGCTGTGACTCATACGTCAGGCTGCGAACAGCCGCGTCCAACAGCCTGGTTGATCAGTCCAGCAACCAGGAGGCCTGGTCGACGACCGGGCCGCGGGGACGCTAAGCCCCGGAAGCACCTCAAGGTAACCTCAAGGTATGGCATACACCCCCCCCCCCCCATGTCACTATTAAACACTCAGCATTAGTTACTTATTTCTTGGCAACAAACCAACATCGCATAACAGTGTTGCCGGAACAGCCGTCGACGTCTTCAAGAGGAAACTAGATAGTTTTCTTCAAAAAATGCCGGACCAACCGGGCTGTGATGGGTATGTGGGCCGCTCCAAGCAACAGCCTGGTGGACCAAACTCTCACAAGTCAGGCCTGGCCTCGGGCCGGGCTTGGGGAGTAGAGCTACTTCCAGAATCCCAACAAGAGGGTATAAAGCAGGTAATTTGCTATAAGTTTCTGCATAAAATGTCTACTCGGAATACACAGAGTAATCACACTAGCGTGATGCCTTAATGAGATAATCCGTAGGATCCGGGATGAGGGTTCGAACCTGTGCCCTGGGAGTTCCCAGGCACACGCTCTAGACAACTAGACCACGACATGGTCAAAAGAATTGCAACCTGGGGTACTACTGAACCCTCTAGGGTTCCCGAGGCTGCCACTGAAGCCAGAGTTTCACACAATCTGCCCCTGCCCCCCCCCCCCCTCCGTGAACTGTGGCTCTGTCATCTAGGAATGTGCTACCTCTGACGCTCCTCTTCAGGGTACAAAACACAATCGAATCTTCCCATAGTAGAAAAACTGCATGTCAAGGATTTGGGAATAATGATGTCCGACGATCTAACGTTTAGGGAGCATAACCAAGCAAATATTGCGTCAGCCAGAAAAATGATCGGATCTGATGGATTACGAGAACTTTCAAATCCAGGGATCCCATTACGATGGTTGTACTCTTCAAGTCACTTGTGTTGTCCCGTCTTGAGTACTGCTCAGTACTCACTTCCCCCTTCAGTGCAGGAGAGATTACTGAAATAGAGGGAATACAGAGAACATATACGGCACGCATAGACGAGATAAAACACCTAAATTATTGGGATCATCTCAAAGCTCTCCAAATGTACTCACTAGAAAGGAGACGAGAGAGATACCAAATAATATACACGTGGAAAATACTGGAGGGCCAGGTCCCAAATCTACACAGTAAAATAACAACATACTGGAGTGAACGACATGGAAGAAAATGCAGAATAGAACCAGTGAAGAGCAGAGGTGCCATAGGCACACTCAGAGAGCACTGTATAAACATCAGAGGTCCGCGGTTGTTCAACGTCCTCCCAGCGACTATAAGAAATATTGCCGGAATAACCGTGGACATCTTCAAGAGAAAACTGGACTGTTTTCTAAGAGAAGTTCCGGATCAGCCGGGCTGTGGTGGGTATGTGGGCCTGCGGGCCGCTCCAAGCAACAGCCTGGTGAACCAAACTCTCACAAGTCAAGCCTGGCCTCGGGCCGGGCTTGGGGGAGTAGAAGAACTCCCAGAACCCCATCAAACAGGTATCTTCAGTACACAGAGTAATCACACACTCGTGATACATCTATTATTATCGTCTTGATAATAAACGATGAAGAGGCTGGTTTTGGAACGGTCCTTCAGGTGTACAAGTTGACAGATGTGTAATATGTTCATTATCATATTGCATATTTGGCTACGACCCCGGGCCACAGGTGTGGTGGGCCCCTGGTGTGGTGGGCCACGGGTGTGGTGGGCCCCGGGTGTGGTGTGCCCCGGTTGTGGTGGGCCCCGGTTGTGGTGGGGCCCGGCTGTGGTGGGGCCCGGCTGTGGTGGGCCCCGGCTCTGGTGGGCCCCGGGTGTGGTGGGGCCCGGTTGTGGTGGGCCCCGGTTGTGGTGGGGCCCGGCTGTGGTGGGCCCCGGCTGTGGTGGGCCCCGGGTGTGGTGGGCCACAGGTGTGGCGGGGCCCCGGGTGAGGTGGGCCACAGGTGTTGTGGGCCCCGGGTGTGGTGGGCCCCGGGTGTGGTGGGCCTTATAACAATTTCAAGGGAGCTTCGGTTGGCGTGGACGGGTGGAGAGGCGTGGACGGGTGGGGAGGCGTGGACGGGTGGGAAGGCGCGGACGGGTGGGGAGGCGCGGACGGGTGGGGAGGCGCGGACGGGTGGGGAGGCGCGGACGGGTGGGGAGGCGCGGACGGGTGGAGAGGCGCGGACGGGTGGAGAGGCGCGGACGGGTGGGGAGGCGCGGACGGGTGGAGAGGCGCGGACGGGTGGAGAGGCGCGGACGGGTGGGGAGGCGCGGACGGGTGGAGAGGCGCGGACGGGTGGGGAGGCGCGGACGGGTGGAGAGGCGCGGACGGGTGGGGAGGCGCGGACGGGTGGGGAGGCGCGGACGGGTGGGGAGGCGCGGACGGGTGGAGAGGCGCGGACGGGTGGAGAGGCGCGGACGGGTGGGGAGGCGCGGACGGGTGGAGAGGCGCGGACGGGTGGGGAGGCGCGGACGGGTGGGGAGGCGCGGACGGGTGGGGAGGCGCGGACGGGTGGGGAGGCGCGGACGGGTGGGGAGGCGCGGACGGGTGGAGAGGCGCGGACGGGTGGGGAGGCGCGGACGGGTGGAGAGGCGCGGACGGGTGGGGAGGCGCGGACGGGTGGGGAGGCGCGGACGGGTGGGGAGGCGCGGACGGGTGGGGAGGCGCGGACGGGTGGAGAGGCGCGGACGGGTGGGGAGGCGCGGA
The DNA here is from genome assembly GCF_040958095.1 of Procambarus clarkii. Lineage (NCBI taxonomy): Eukaryota > Metazoa > Arthropoda > Malacostraca > Decapoda > Cambaridae > Procambarus > Procambarus clarkii. Next base: position 42,443,573 of record NC_091170.1, on the reverse strand, counting down.
CGGGTGGGGAGGCGCGGACGGGTGGAGAGGCGCGGACGGGTGGGGGGGGGGCAGTAATGGAACAGTATATTTTCATATCATTTTAGTAACATGCTGTTAAATCATTTTTATTATAAATTCCGCTGACTCACTGGTACTATTTTCCTTGAGTTTTTTCTATTTGTTTTATGTCGCCGCATAAATCTATATACTGTATATATTAAATAGAATGTCTGTCTGTCCGAAATAGGAGGCCAGGAGCGTGGGGCCACCGTCTCCCACCCTTATAACTTGAAACATGGGGGGTGTTGTGAATGTCACTTTTTCTGAGAGACTGAGAGTGTGGGGAGACGCGAGAGAGGGGGAAGAGATTGGGACAGAAAGGTGAGAAGAGGGCAGGAAGATGAAGAGAAAGGTGGAGAGAAGGGCTACAGGTATGCTCCAGATGAGGAATAGGGGAAGGTATCTGAGAGAGAGGGGTGTAGAGAGACCCGGGTGCTGCCGGGTTCACCATCTAGTTAACTATATATTAACATCCACTATACCACTGGGGCGCGGGAAGCCTTGGTCTTTATTGACAACCTGGGGGTACTTACTTATAGACCATTGTGTTCAGGACGCGTTCGGACTGGTTCATCTCAGTAACATTTGCAGGTGCTGTAAGTCAAGGTGTTCAAATCCATTTTGTTTTATGTCGCCGCATAAATCTATATCTTTTAAATAGAACGTTTGTGTGTCTGTGCGAAATGGGAGGCCATCTTCCTTACCTTGAGGTACTTCCGGGGCGTAGCGTCCCCGCGGCCCGGTCGTCGACCAGGCCTCCTGGTTGCTGGACTGATCAATCAGGCTGTTGGACGCGGCTGCTCGCAGCCTGACGTATGAGTCTCAGCCTGGTTGATCAGTTATCCTTTGGAGGTGCTTATCAGGTTCTCTCTTGAACACTGTGAGGGGTCGGCCAACAAAGATTCCTGCAACAAAGATAGTACATATGCCTACTGTGGATGGAATGTTACAAAATAGGGATTCGTGTACCTCAAAAAGTTCACCTTTACTACTATTTATGTACTAAAACTAAATTGTTGCACCCTTAAAGATGCAACAAAATACGTTTTGTACAATCCGTATATAGCTACTTTATTCACTGTAATTGTTGAAGACCGATAGCCCTAACATCGCACATCATAACACATCCTTGAAAGAGTGTCAAGAAGCAGGATCACAGAACACGTATCACAGTGTCTAACGTAACCCGGGACAACACGGGTTCAAAACAGAGCGTTCCTGCCTCTCACAATTGCTAGGCCACAATGACGTGACCTTCGATGCCAAGGAAGACAAACAAAACGCTGATGTAATATACACAGATTTCGCGAAAGTTTTAAATAAATGGTGTTATTGCTTTATGCGCTCAAAAAGAATTACTGGGGGGGGAAAAGGAAGATGGAGCTTCAATTTCCAAACTAACACTTTCCAGTGTGTAATAGTCAACAAAGTACAATGGGTAAGCACACTAGCAACGTAAAGTGTGTGTGTGTGTGTGTGTGTGTGTGTGTGTGTGTGTGTGTGTGTGTGTGTGTGTGTGTGTGTGTGTGTGTGTGTGTGTGTGTTGGACTGGGGGGGGGTGCTTCATTTCAACACTGATATTATGACGTGTGAATGTTGATTCCCGATTCTTGGTATTGGCGCTTCTAATGTCTTCTCTATGATAAACTTGTGTGGGATTACAGAGCACACACACATAGTGGAGGTCTCAAGAAAATATGGTTGCTGGCATTGGACACAGTGGGGAGGGGAGGGTGGGGGAGTCAGCCAGCCAGTGTAGGTAGAGCTCTACACCCCCCCCCCCCTCCCCCATCCCCAATCCCTCCTTCCCCTCCCCCACTCAGACGTACCAACATACCAAAGAAGTACCTTGGGAGAGTCTGTGCCATCGCTAGTGTTGGCAGACTTGACCTGTTCTATTTTCTGCCTAAACCACTTCGCACTAGGTTGTTGCTGTAAGACAATGGTATATATAGTTGGTTCATTGACTCAGGCGTACTACACCCTCCAGCATGGATGAGGGAGGCCTTGGTCTCTCCTCCACCACCGCCGCTCACCTCACACCTACGGCAGGATCTCACCAACTTCCCCAGCACGTCTCCGTCACCACCTTCGTCAGTGCCTACGTCGCCGCCGTCCCCTGCAACACCACCAGTGTCACGTCCTCATATCATAACATAGAACGAAAAGGCAATGTAAAGGACCTGGGTGTACTCATGTCGGAAGACCTTACCTTTAAAGAACACAATAAAGTAGCCGTCACAACTGCAAGAAAAATGACAGGTTGGATAACAAGAACTTTTCACACTAGAGATGCTATACCGATGATGATACTTTTCAAAACGCTTGTGCTATCTGGAGTGGAGTACTGCTGCACAATGACAGCCCCTTTCAAAGCTGGAGAAATTGCTGACCTAGAGAGCGTGCAGAGATCCTTTACTGCTAGAATCCACTCAGTAAAACATCTAAATTACTGGGACCGACTAAAGAGCCTAAATCTGTACTCCCTTGAGCGCAGGCGGGAGAGATACATAATAATTTACACGTGGAAAATAATTGAGGGGCTGGTCCCAAACCTGCACACAGAAATAACATCACATGAGACCAGAAGGCATGTCAGGATGTGCAGAATACCCCCGTTGAAAAGCAGAGGTGCAACAGGTACTCTGAGAGAGAACTCTATCAACATCAGAGGCCCGAGACTGTTCAACACGCTTCCACTACACATAAGGGGCATAACTGGCAAACCCCTCACAGTGTTCAAGAGAGAACTGGATAAGCACCTCCAAAGGATACCTGATCAACCAGGCTGTGACTCATACGTCAGGCTGCGAGCAACCGCGTCTAACAGCCTGGTTGATCAGTCCAGCAACCAGGAGGCCTGGTCGACGACCGGGCCGCGGGGACACTAAGCCCCGGAAGCACCTCAAGGTAGCCTCAAGGTAGGTAGCCTCCTCTAGTTGTACAGTCTTTCCACACTCCCCAAGCACAACATACCTGGAGCATACCTACCTTGAGGTTACCTTGAGGTGCTTCCGGGGCTTAGCGTCCCAGCGGCCCGGTCGTCGACCAGGCCTCCTGGTTGCTGGACTAATCAACCAGGCTGTTGGACGCGGCTGCTCGCAGCCTGACGTATGAGTCACAGCCTGGTTGATCAGGTATCCATCAGACCTGGAGAGGGTCTCGGGAGTTGTTCTACTCCCCGAGCCCGGTCTGAGACCAGGCTCGATTTATGACAACTTGGTCCAACAAACTGTTGCTTGGAACGGGCCGCAGGCCCACATATCCACTACAGCCTGGTTGGTCCGGCACTTGTTGGAAGAATGTACTGTGCCTCTTGAATATATCCACTTTTGTTCCAGCAATATTTATAATGCATGCTGGGAGGACGTTGAACAACCGCGGACCTCTGATGTTTATACAGTGTTCTCTGATTGTGTCTATGGCACCTCTATTCTTCACTGGTTCTATTCTGCATTTCCTTCCGTATCTTTCATTCCAGTATGTTGTTATTCTACAGTTCAAGTTTGGGACCTGGCCTTCAGTATCTTCCAAGTATATTATTTGATACCCCTTCTCATCTCCTTTCCAAAGAGTACATTTTGAGAGCTTTGAAACGGTCCCAATAATTGAGATGTTTTATCGTGTCTATGCGTGCCGTATATGTTGTGTGTGTGCCGTATAGGTAGGTAGCTCCTTTCGCTCCCTCCATCCCACCCACCAAGTTCAAGTATGTTTATTGAGACGAAAAAAATTACATCTCAAAGGGATAGAGTAGGTTAGGCTATTTCTTCCCGCCTCTAATCCCACCACCTCTCCATCTCTAACCCTTCCGTCACCGGCCATCCCTCAACCACCGTCTCCGTCCCTCACGCCTCACTGTCCCTCCCTCTCGTCCCCTGTCCCCCCTCGTCCCCTGTCCCCCCTCGTCCCCCGTCAACTCTCCTCTGGGTCATCATCAAAAGCCTTCTGGAATTATGTTAACTGTTTTCAACATCGCCCTTTGAGGATAGTTTTAGAGGAGCCAAGTGTGTGTGTGTTAGCTGGGTAGCTTCTTGGAGGCGCTGAATTGACTACAAGTGAGAGGAATGGGGCAGGTTTTTGTATCCCAGGTCTTGTACCTTCGTGTGCTTGGTTGGCTCTAGTAAGACTCCCTCGCCACTCGCTGCTGAAGTTCTTCTTTGTTTTGCACGACTGTAGTTTGTGTGTGTGTGTGTTCTCACTCAGTTGTACTCACCTAGTTGTGCTTGCGGGGGTTGAGCTCTGTCCCTTTGCGCCCGCTTCTCAACTATCAGTCAATCAACTGATTCTCCCCACACACCCTGGAAGCGACCCGTAGCAGCTGTCAAACTCCCAGGTACCTATTTACTGCTAGATGAACAGGAGCATCAGGGTGTAAGGAACTGCCCATGTGTTTCCGCCTTAGCCGGGGATCGATCCTCCGGACCCTAGGACTACGAATGCTGTCCACTCAGTGCTGTCCACTCAGCCGTCAGGCCCCTTATCAGGCCCCCCATGTGTACTCACCTAGTTGTGCTTGCGGGGGTTGAGCTCTGGCTCTTTTGTCCCGCCTCTCAACTATGAATCAATTGGTGTAGTTTTTTGAGCCTACTGGCTCAAAAAATCGCAGAATTTCGCAGGGGCCCGATAGATATAGTTTTTTATCTTGATTTTGCACAGGATAAAAAGTATTTCGGATTTCTTTTTCACTGATAGCCTTTTGCTCTCTCTGCCTCTCCGCGGTTTTGTCAGAATCTTGTAGCTTTAGTTCAATTATTTCTATATCACTACCTAGCCGCCTCCGCCGTTCTTGAGATAGGGTGCGACTCTCAAGTTGTTCCGCGATTCGTTATCTTCGCCTATATAGGGAACGACGTTCCCGTTCCAATCTGCATCTCTTCCTCTTTTTTCTTAGGGGTATGCGGTTTGAACATATTTCTAGTGCTACTGAGCTTATTTTTCCAGGCACTGGTTCAGGTTTGCAATTTCTAGTTGTTCTTCCCAGCTTATTTCTGTGAGGTCTTGGTTTATATGCTCCCAGTTTCTGTTTATTATTGAAATTGAATTTGCTGAATTATTCTCCACTGAGATTCGGGACTGGTTGTGTAGGTCTATTCCCCATGGTTGTCAGAACTTCAATTAAGTTGTGATTTGAGTAACAGGTATTTGTAATCATTATGTTCCTGATCAATTCATCATTATTAGTGAAAAGGAGGCCCAGCGTGTTCTTCCAAGTTGGTTCTACTATTTGCTGGTTTATCCGTAGCAGGTTCAAGTGGGTCCGAGACCGCGCCGGGCTCTGGTAGCGGTAGCGCAAAAAAGATTACAGAGGGCACAAAAGGTCATAATCAAACCTCGGCATAGATTTTTGCCTCAACAAATTAATCTAACTTGCATACCTTATAATTATAGTGTCAGCTAGTGACAACAAATATATATATACATATATATATATAGGACGACACCACCGTAGCAGCAGCTAGATGATCGGGTGGTGGCCTCAGGCCGGGCTCGGGGAGTACAAGGGCTCCCAGAACCCTCTCCCGGTATGCATAATACCGGGCTTCTAAACACGATACCAGGCCACTGACGTACATCTTGAAATCACTGATATGAGCTCGTGTGTAATATTGTGTGCGATCACAGCCAGGGCAGGCAAGATATCCGAACAAGGTAATATACAGCCATTCTTAACTGCCATTCCATTTCCCTCCATTCTTAACTGCTCGCATAGTGCGACCAGAAGCAGTTGAATTGTATTCGCTATAACGGAAACTCTGAAGAGAGAGAGAGAGAGAGATCTTGTAGTCATGGCAAATACTGGAAGGTCAGTTTGCAAACTTGCACAATAAAATGACAACATACTGGAGTGAAAGATCTTGAAATGACAGCAACTCTGTATCAACATCAGAGGTCCACGACTCTTCAACCTCCTACCAGCAAATATAAGAAATATCGCTGAAATAAATATTGAAACCGTTAAGATGGCAAGTTTTTGCAGGGTCTCCCTGGCTGCTGACACGTAGCTTCATTCGTCAGATAGTCACTAGGAAAACTTGGCTCATTGTAAACCACACACACATATAATTTTCAGATACTTAAATAGAGTAAAAATTAAGAAAAACGAAATATAGGGTACAAGAAAATCACATATGAGAGAACGAAAGCAATTTATAAAGATTTGGGAATAATGTCTGGCGACCTAAAGTTTGGGAAGCATAACCAGCAAATTTATTTATATATGCAAGAGTTTTCTCATTGTTGTAAAGCCACTAGCGCACACAGTGTTTCGGGCTTATCTTTAATCATAATTTTCCCTGTAATACAACACGCCAAATCGTTTATCAACCAGGTACTCCATTCACTGCTGGCTGAACAGAGGCTACAGTTAAGGTTCGTATCCTGGCCGTATCCTACCCGGCTAGGGTAGGATACTAGGATACAAACCTAGGCCAAATAGCCTACGAAGAGCGGGGCGTGTGTGCTATCACTGCGTCACGGGGACTTCAAATATAGCGTCAGACAGAAAAATGATAGGATGGGTTACGAGAACCTTCAAATACAGGGATCCCATCACAATGGTTATACTCTTCAAATCACTTGTGCTGTCACGTCTTGAGTACTGCTCAGTAAGTACTAACTTTCCCCTTCAGAGCAGGAGAGATTGCTGAAATAAAGGGAATACAGAGAACATATACGGCATACATAGACTCGATTAAGGACCTAAATTATTGGGATCGTCTCAAAGCTCTCCAAATGTACTCCCTAGAAAGGAGACGAGAGAGATACCAAATAATATACACATGGAAAATACTGGAGGGCCAGGTCACAAATCTACACAGTAAAATAACAACATACTGGAGTGAACGATATGGAAGAAAATGCAGAATAGAACCAGTGAAGAGCAGGGGTGCCATAGGCACAATCAGAGAACACTATAAACATCAGAGGTCCGCGACTGTTCAACATCCTCCCAGCAAGCATAAGAAATATTGTGGGAACAACCTTGGACATCTTCAAGAGAAAACTAGATAGTTTTCTTCAAAAAGTGCCGGACCAACCGTGCAGCGGTGGGTATGTGGGCCTGTGGGTCGCTTCAAGCAACAGCCTGGTGGAGCAAACTCTCACAAGTCAAGCCTGGCCTCGGGCCGGGCTTGGGGAGTAGAAAAACTCCCAGAACGTCATCGACATATAATCTAGTCTGTTTACTTGATTATACACTGTACACGCAGGTTCGAGTATTAATTTGATACAAATACATGAATTAGGAGGACGAAAGTGCGTATGTTGCCAGATTTCTAGTAAACTTTACAAAACAGAGATGATATGCTCTAATAGAGGCAACAGTTAGGTAATGAGGGGCGCTGCAGTTCCTGTGGATATTCTCGTACATATCTTGAGGTTATCTTGAGATGATTTCGGGGCTTTAGTGTCCCCGCGGCCCGGTCCTCGACCAGGCCTCCACCTCCAGGAAGCAGCCCGTGACAGCTGACTAACACCCAGGTACCTATTTTACTGCTAGGTAACAGGGGCATAGGGTGAAAGAAACTCGGCCCATTGTTTCTCGCCGGCGCCTGGGATCGAACCCAGGACCACAGGATCACAAGTCCCGCGTGCTGTCCGCTCGGCCGACCGGCTCCCTGTACATGAGTGTTGTGATATACTGGAGGGTTCGTACACTACCTGAGGGAACCTACCTACCATGTGGAGGTTCAGGGAATCAACGGCCCTTCGGCCCGGTCTTTGACCAGGACTCCCTGGAATACGACCAGGCAGGATCCCGGTTGGTCGTCTGGTCAGCCAGGCTGTTGGATGCAGCTGCTCGCAGCCTGACGTATGAATCACAGCCTGGTTGATCAGGTATTCTTCGAAGGTGTATGTCGAGTTGTCTCTTGAACACTGTGAGTGGCCGGCCAGTTATGCCCCTTATGTGTGGCTCTTGTCTACTCGCCTGAAAATCCTATGGGGGAGATGTGGGAGTGTATAAGATTTGAAGACCTGGTTGATACCTGGTTGATGGGGTTCTGGGAGTTCTTCTACTCCCCAAGCCCGGCCCGAGGCCAGGCTTGACTTGTGAGAGTTTGGTCCACCAGGCTGTTGCTTGGAGCGGCCATAGGCATAGTTGCACAATTGTACAATTTTGTACACAAAATGCACAATTGTACATTACGGAGTCAACAACCAGACCACCAACCAGGAGGCCTGCCCGCCAAACACACACCGAAACTACGACGTTGGTACAACGTTCGAACAAGTTTTAACGCCTCCTAACCAGTTGTAACAACCAATATAGCAAGTTGTAACAACGTTCTAATACATCATAAACACGTTAAGCCAAGATGTAACAACTTTATTACAAGTTGTAACAAGCGGAAAATAGAGACAGTTTCGGTTTGTGTTTCCAGGGTGGTCAGAGACCGGGCCGCGGGGACGTTGATCCTCGCAATCACCCCAAGGTAACCGCTTGGTAAGGTAAAACTGCTGGGGAAGACATTGAAGTAGGAATATATCCCTAGATTACTAGCGGGATGCTATCCCTGGGCCGGGGGTGGGTCAGTCCCACAAATGGAGTAAGGCATCTGTTTTTGCCTTAAAGCAAAAGTAAAGTAAAGCATTGCGAGTATTGACTCGCATCCCTTGAGTCAAAAACATACTTGTTACCTCAGAGTCACACTTTTACTCTCCCTATCACTCAGTTGAGTCTCCTCGTCACTCAGATGGGTCAACCTGTCACTCAGTTGAGTCTCCCCGTCACTCAGATGGGTCACCCTGTCACTCAGTTGAGTCTCCCCGTCACTCAGATGGGTCACTGTCACTCAGTTGAGTCTCCCCGTCACTCAGATGGGTCACCCTGTCACTCAGATGGGTCTCCCGTCACTCAGATGGGTCTCCCCGTCACTCAGATGGGTCTCCCCGTCACTCAGATGGGTCTCCCCGTCACTCAGATGGGTCTCCCCGTCACTCAGATGGGTCTCCCCGTCACTCAGATGGGTCTCCCCGTCACTCAGATGGGTCTCCCCGTCACTCAGATGGGTCTGACTGTCACTCAGATGGGTCTGACTGTCACCTAGATTAGTATGGACAGAGTAGAATTATCTGTCAGTATCTTATCGTGGGCGTTATCAGTGGTGGCGGGCGCAGGAGGAAGAGGTCACCAGTAAAACGGTTGCTAGCTGTACTCTCGGGGGCTCTCAGCCTGTATACTTGATTATACCTGTGACGTGCTGCTGGAGGCGCTGCTGGAGGCGCTGCTGGGTGTAGTGAAAGCCAGGATGTATTAATCACTTGGCGATTATTCGGTGGTGATAGTGCCTTGGAGTAATCTATATGTGAGCTATGATTCGTGAAAATTTAAATGTTTTGTATTTGACAAGAGTTAGTGTGTGTCTCCAAGAAAGTAATATTGGTGGTGACACTGAATAGAACTTCCTTTAAGAAAGTGAGTAGTGTTAACACGGTGGTGGTGATCAAGACGAAGGTGAATCTTCCCGGGGTAATTTGTGAATCTATTTTGTTATTGCTTGCTTAAAGCCAGAGGCTCTTAGCTCATTAGTGAGAAAATTAATGATTATGTAGCGAAATATTCCGTTTTAAGAGTATTCCGACAAGTTAGATATTTTAATGTGAACCAGTACGGAGTTTGTGTTTAATTCAGTGCCTGTTCGACCAAGTTATCATAAGTCGAGGCTGGACTCAGGCCGGGCTCGGGGAGTAGAACTCCCGAGACCTGCTCAAGGGCTGCACATTACACAATGGATCCCTTGAACATTGTGGTGTAGTGTGAGATCTGTTCATGTGGAAGTAGTTCCGTCCTTACTATATTTAACTGGCTTTGTCAGCCACCTGCCTCAGCTCGCATGCTTAGTCAGCCACCTGCCTCAGCTCGCATGCTTAGTCAGCCACCTGCCTCAGCTCGCATGCTTAGTCAGCCACCTGCCTCAGCTCGCATGCTTTGTCAGCCACCTGCCTCAGCTCGCATCCTTAGTCCGGGGGTGAAAGGGTAGTTACGACAAGCAACGTCCAGCAACGTCACGACAAGCAACGTCCAGCAACGTCCAGGCGTGTGATTGACGTGTCTACGCCAGTAGACCCATAAACACATTCCCTCATCTGCGGCTTATGAACCCTTAGCGGCGCACATTTAAGTAAGTGACAGTAATATTACCAACCACTGCATCGCTCAAACACGTTTGTCTTAAGGTTTCTTTATGTGGACTTTAAACCCCCTTACAGCTTTTCTGATGGCGCCCTGATAAACCAAGCTGTTGCTTCCTGCTGCCTACATGCCTGCAGTGACGGTATTTTGACCGAACCCGTCAAAGTTGTGGTATTTCAAGCAATGTTCAGATCCCTGATAAATTTCGGGTCTCAGCCAATGATTGCCAGGACGTCTATCTACTTATACTCCAGGTACAATCCACCTTGTACCTGGTGAGTGTTGTGGGAGTAGTTCTACTCCCCGAGTCCGGCCCGGGGCCAGGCTTGTAACACACTTTGGAGTGGTTCCGGGGATGAATGTCCCCTCAATCCAGTCTCCCATCAGACTTCATTATGTGCCTCTGTAACACTTTCCCCTACCACCGCCCACGGGGTGAGCATGGGTTCCACTACCGCCCACGGGGTGAGGGTGGGGTCCACTACCGCCCGCGGGGTGAGGGTGGGGTCCACTACCGCCCGCGGGGTGAGGGTGGGGTCCACTACCGCCCGCGGGGTGAGGGTGGGGTCCACTACCGCCCGCGGGGTGAGGGTGGGGTCCACTACCGCCCGCGGGGTGAGGGTGGGGTCCACTACCGCCCGCGGGGTGAGGGTGGGGTCCACTACCGCCCGCGGGGTGAGGGTGGGGTCCACTACCGCCCACGGGGTGAGGGTGGGGTCCACTACCGCCCGCGGGGTGAGGGTGGGGTCCACTACCGCCCGCGGGGTGAGGGTGGGGTCCACTACCGCCCGCGGGGTGAGGGTGGGGTCCACTACCGCCCGCGGGGTGAGGGTGGGGTCCACTACCGCCCACGGGGTGAGCATGGGGTCCACTACCGCCCACGGGGTGAGCATGGGGTCCACTACCGCCCACGGGGTGAGCATGGGGTCCACTACCGCCCACGGGGTGAGCATGGGGTCCACTACCGCCCACGGGGTGAGCATGGGGTCCACTACCGCCCACGGGGTGAGCGTGGGGTCCACTACCGCCCGCGGGGTGAGCATGGGGTCCACTACCGCCCACGGGGTGAGCATGGGGTCCACTACCGCCCACGGGATGAGCATGGGGTCCACTACCGCCCACGGGGTGAGCATGGGGTCCACTACCGCCCACGGGGTGAGCATGGGGTCCACTACCGCCCACGGGGTGAGCATGGGGTCCACTACCGCCCACGGGGTGAGCATGGGGTCCACTACCGCCCACGGGGTGAGCATGGGGTCCACTACCGCCCACGGGGTGAGCATGGGGTCCACTACCGCCCACGGGGTGAGCATGGGGTCCACTACCGCCCACGGGGTGAGCATGGGGTCCACTACCGCCCACGGGGTGAGCATGGGGTCCACTACCGCCCACGGGGTGAGCATGGGGTCCACTACCGCCCGCGGGGTGAGGCTACATAACAAATGACTAAAATGAACGAAATCGTGGGTAGATAACTTGAAGATTTGTCAAAGGACAGCCCTCTTCCCTAAGACGGTTTGACTCTTCCTGAGGTAAACAGTAAATTAATAGGGAGGTGGCAATTCTTTCTTGTACACAGCATCAGCGGACACGAGGCGTGAGCACTGGTTGTGGTCCATTGAGGTGTGAAAGGCGGGATGTAGGAGCTGCAGCTAATCCCTGCACATTCCCGGCACAATTAGCCTAGTAGAACTTAGTGGAAATTCACGTGCCACAGTTTTATTGGGAGGTGACCAGCAGTATGTAGTGAAGCGCATCACATATTTACCGAGCGCAGTGACTCGCTCTGACGTGGAGCACTGTTGACTAATCTTGTGGTCAAGTCAGGAGTTAACACGCGTCACAGAATGTGGGGATTATTGCGCCTGGATCTTAGTCCGTGTTTGAAGCACGACTCCCTAAGAGAAATTTATGAAAAGATGTTTTACCTGTAGTTTAACTGTGGTCTGTTTCGAGAGTTCCTCTCTCGCAAGCCAGCAGGGAGGCAGGCATATCGGGTGAGAACATAATCGGTAAGGTTGCTGGGGCCCCCATGCCCATATGTGCATTACAACCTTGCTGCCTCGGCACTATATATATATATATATATATATATATATATATATATATATATATATATATATATATATATATATATATATATATATATACATATATACATATATATATACATACATACATATACATACATACATACATACATACATACATACATACATACATACATACACACACACACACACACACACACACACACACACACACACACACACACACACACACACACACACACACACACACGAGTTGTTGCATTCTTGTAGAGCCACTAGTACTCGTAGCGTTTCGGGCAGGTCCCTGGAATACGATCCCCGCCGCGAAGAATCGTTGTTACAACCAAGTACCCATTTTACTGTTGAGTTAAACAGAGGCTACAGTTAAGGATTTGCGCCCAGTAAATCCTCCCCGGCCAGGATACGAACCCATGGCATTTCTTGCAGACACTTGCAACACCTCCAACATGACTTAGCCTGTGGTCTAAGGTGTTGTGTGTGTTACACTGCAACTTGAGGGACTCTTGTGTTCTACACTGAAGGATCTTTGTGTTATAGCCATTGTTACTGACCTACCTCGTGGCAAGGTGTTTATTTACTAGTAAATTAGAACAGGAGCAGCTTTTGATTTCCTGTGGGCGGGGGCAGGAGCCTTGTTAGGGTTATCTTGAGGTTATCTTGAGATGATTTCGGGACTTAGTGTCCCCGCGGCCCGGTCCTCGACCGGGCCTCCACCCCCCAGGAAGCATCCTGTGACAGCTGACTAACTCCCAGGTACCTATTTACTGCTAGGTAACAGGGGTATCAGGGTGAAAGAAACTCTGGCCATTGTTTCTCGCCGGCTCCCGGGATCGAACCCGGGACCACAGGATCACGCGTACAGTGTTCTGTCCGCTCAGCCACCGGCTCCTAAGGGTTATAGATGACTCCTTAACCAACGACTAACCATCTCCAGGATGGGGATGGTCAGAACGGTCGACCAACTGCCAGGTACCTGTTTACTGCCAGGCGACGAGGGGCATGAGATGCAAGGACACATCCCTGTACGTGGCGCCGCCGCCTCCTGCAAGTGAACCGAAGACCTAGCGGTTGCGCGGCAACTGTGCTGATCAATACTCGTCACATCATCTATCGTCTCGTTTCAACTCTTTCCCCAGGAGAGAGCTCCGCTTAAACTGTCCCCAGGAGAGAGCTCCGCTTAAACTGTCCCCAGGAGAGAGCTCCGCTTAAACTGTCCCCAGGAGAGAGCTCCGCTTAAACTGTCCCCAGGAGAGAGCTCCGCTTAAACTGTCCCCAGGAGAGAGCTCCGCTTAAACTGTCCCCAGGAGAGAGCTCCGCTTAAACTGTCCCCAGGAGAGAAAGCTCCGCTTAAACAAACCAATTTGACGCTTCTTGCAACCTGCAACTCAGTGTGATCATACCAACTTCACTAGATGCATACTGCATATTCCGGTACATATTTCTTTAGCTCTTTATTTGACCTTAATTAGTTATATATATATATATATATATATATATATATATATATATATATATATATATATATATATATATATATAATAAATGTCTCATTGAATATTTCAGCATATTCTGAATTTACTATATTCTGGTTAGGGGCTTCTATCCCTCTAACTATTATTCTTGCATTAGGGTTTAGTTGAAAGAGGAGTTCACCAAAACTCATGTTCGTTTTTAAGGTGAAAAAAAAGTTAATTACCATAGAATGTATTACACTTATTATACAATTGCACAACGTTTCGAACCTACATGGTTCATTCTCAAGTGATAAGAAATAACGTTGTTGTTGTTTAAGATTCAGCTACTGGGAACTAAAAGTTCCAAGTAGCACGGGCTATGGTGAGCCCGTGGTAAGAAATAACAGATCTCGTTAGATTTATATCAGTACGGGGTCAGGTGAGAAAAGAAGCTCAACCCCCGCAAGGACAAATAGGTGAGTACACGCACACGTGTGAGTGTACTCATCTATTTGTGCTTGCGGGGGTTGAGTTCTGACTCTTTGGTCCCGCCTCTCAACAGTCAATCAACTGTTTACTAACTACTTGCCCCCCCCCCCTCCCACTACACACCCCAGGAAGCAGCCCGAGACAGCTGGCTAACTCCCAGGTACCTATTTACTGCTAGGTAACAGGAACATCAGGGTGAAAGAAACTGCCCATTGTTTCTCGCCGGCGCCGAGAATCGAACCCGGGACCACAGGATCACGAGTCCAGCGTGTTGTCCAGTCAGCCACCGGCCCCTGTGTGCGTGTTGTACGAATATATGAAGATAAGTTCGGAGGTACGGCTATGCATCACCCATAAGACTACCAAAGTAATGTTCTGAAGTACCGACATACGGCTGTTACCAAAGTAATGGCCCTTAATACCACCAACCAATTAGTACCGCCCTCGGTAACTGCCTTGTTTTGGTAACTTACCAAATAAAGACAAACCCATTCGCCATTGTGGTTACTAATTGTTTCCTTGTGTCATCCTTCCAAAATCTGTTTATGGCCTGTTGTTCCCCTGTTGTGAGTCTGTCTATGGCCTGTTGTGGCCCTGTTGTGAGTCTGGTTATGGCCTGTTGTTCCCCTGTTGTGAATCTGGTTATGGCCTGTTGTGGCCCTGTTGTGAGTCTGGTTATGGCCTGTTGTGCCCCTGTTGTGAGTCTGTCTATGGCCTGTTATGAGTCTGGTTATGGCCTGTTGTGCCCCTGTTGTGAGTCTGGTTATGGCCTGTTGTGAGTCTGTCTATGGCCTGTTGTGAGTCTGTCTATGGCCTGTTGTGCCCCTGTTGTGAGTCTGGTTATGGCCTGTTGTGCCCCTGTTGTGAGTCTGGTTATGGTCTGTTGTGTCCCTGTTGTGAGTCTGGTTATGGTCTGTTGTGTCCCTGTTGTGAGTCTGGTTATGGCCTGTTGTGAGTCTGGTTATGGTCTGTTGTGTCCCTGTTGTGAGTCTGGTTATGGCCCTGTTGTGCCCCTGTTGTGAGTCTGGTTATGGCCTGTTGTGCCCCTGTTGTGAGTCTGGTTATGGCCTGTTGTGTCCCTGTTGTGAGTCTGGTTATGGCCTGTTGTGCCCCTGTTGTGAGTCTGTCTATGGCCTGTTGTGGCCCTGTTGTAAGTCTGGTTATGGTCTGTTGTGCCCCTGTTGTGAGTCTGGTTATGGCCTGTTGTGTCCCTGTTGTAAGTCTGGTTATGGCCCTGTTGTGAGTCTGGTTATGGCCTGTTGTGCCCCTGTTGTGAGTCTGGTTATGGCCTGTTGTGTCCCTGTTGTGAGTCTGGTTATGGCTCTGTTGTGAGTCTGGTTATGGCCCTGTTGTGAGTCTGGTTATGGCTCTGTTGTGAGTCTGGTTATGGCCCTGTTGTGAGTCTGGTTATGGCCCTGTTGTGAGTCTGGTTATGGCTCTGTTGTGAGTCTGGTTATGGCTCTGTTGTGAGTCTGGTTATGGCCCTGTTGTGAGTCTGGTTATGGCCCTGTTGTGAGTCTGGTTATGGCCCTGTTGTGAGTCTGGTTATGGCTCTGTTGTGAGTCTGGTTATGGCCCTGTTGTGAGTCTGGTTATGGCCCTGTTGTGAGTCTGGTTATGGCCCTGTTGTGAGTCTGGTTATGGCCCTGTTGTGAGTCTGGTTATGGCCCTGTTGTGAGTCTGGTTATGGCCCTGTTGTGAGTCTGGTTATGGCCTGTTGAGTGTTAGTTTTACATTGTGTTGGCCTTAAGGCCTACCAACTGCGGGAGAGTAATGTACGATCGTAGTTTACAGGATGACTAGCAAGTATACTTTGGTCCACGGTGACGGCCAGGGCCACAGAGCCATCGAGCATGTACGCGACTGTTTACGAAACATGTACATCTTGCATCTATCATGGCGGCTTTGTTGCTTTTACTAAACAGTGTGTAAGCTCCGAAGC
Source organism: Procambarus clarkii (assembly GCF_040958095.1). Lineage (NCBI taxonomy): Eukaryota > Metazoa > Arthropoda > Malacostraca > Decapoda > Cambaridae > Procambarus > Procambarus clarkii. The sequence continues at coordinate 42,427,440 of NC_091170.1, read as the reverse complement.
TCTACGATGAGTTCTATAACCTTGTGTTGGGAGCGATGAGATGTTCCAAGCTGGGAAATGAATAGGCATAACCGCCATGGTCAAGAAAAGATGTACTGCTCTCGTGAGTGAATGTGTGAGAGTAGACACGGAGGACTCAGCAAACCTCCAATCAGATGTAAACCAGGGGCCAGATTCACGAAGCAATTATGCAAGCACTTATGAACGTGTACATCTTTCCTCAATCTTTGACGGCTTAGGTTACATGTATTAAACAGTTTACAAGCATGCAAACTTCCAATCAACTGTTGTTATTGTTATAAACAGCCTCCTGGTGCTTCGGAGATCATTAACTGTTTAATAATTATAAACAAAGCCGCCAAAGATTGAGAAAAGATGTACAGGTTCGTAAGTGCTCGCGTAAATGCTTCGTGAATTTGGCCCCAGGTCTTTCTATGGGGTACAGAAAATAATATGGAGTTTAGTTAAGAAAAATTCCAGCTCATGCGTTACGGAAAAAAATTAAATTTAAAAACGGAAACCACGTACAAAACGCAGTCAAATCATAACATAAAACGAAAAGGCAATGTAAGGGATTTGGGAGTACTCATGTCGGAAGACCTTACCTTTAAAGAACACAATAAAGTAGCCGTCACAACTGCAAGAAAAATGACAGGTTGGATAACAAGAACTTTTCACACTAGAGATGCTATACCGATGATGATACTTTTCAAGACGCTAGTGCTCTCTAGAGTGGAGTACTGCTGCACAATGACAGCCCCTTTCAAAGCTGGAGAAATTGCTGACCTGGAGAGCGTGCAGAGATCCTTTACTGCTAGAATCCACTCAGTAAAACATCTAAACTATTGGGACCGACTAAAGAGCCTAAATCCCGCCTATCTCTCCCGCCTGCGCTCCCTTGAGCGCAGGCGGGAGAGATACATAATAATTTACACGTGAAAAATAGTAGAGGGGCTGGTCCCAAACCTGTACACATAAATAACATCACATGAGACCAGAAGGCATGGCAGGATGTGCAGAATACCCTTGTTGAAAAGCAGAGGTGCAACAGGTACTCTAAGAGAGAACTCTTATCAACATCAGAGGCTCGAGACTGTTCAACACGCTTCCACTACACATAAGGGGCATAACTGGCCGACCCCTCACAGTGTTCAAGAGAGAACTGGATAAACACCTGTAAAGGATACGTGATCAACCAGGCTGTGACTCATACGTCAGGCTGCGAGCAGCCGCGTCCAACAGCCTGGTTGACCAGTCCAGCAACCAGGAGGCCTGGTCAACGACCGGGCCGCGGGGACGGTAAGCCCCAGAAACACCTCAAGGTAACCTCAAGGTAAGGTTGTATGTTGGCAAACATGAATGTGGTTACTCTGTTAGGGATAGTTTGACTGAGACTTTTTCGGCAAGCCCATTATGCTTGGACAGATTGAGTTTGTTCTGACCAGTGCTGATTGTTGTAGGGCAGTTGCCTGTCTTAGTTCAGTACTTCCCCCTTCAGAGCAGGAGAGATTGCTGAAAGAGGGAATACAGAGAACATACAGTGCATACATTGACGCAATAAAGCACTTAAATTATTGGGATCGTCTCAAAGCTCTCCAAATGTACTCACTAGAAAGAAGAGGAGATATATCAAATAATATACACGTGGAAAATACTGGAGGGCCAAATCTCAAATTTACACAGTAAAATAACAACATACTGGAGTGAACGATTTGGAAGAAAATACAGAATAGAACCAGTGAAGAGCAGAGGTGCCATAGGCACAATCAGAGAACACTGTATAAACATCAGAGGTCCGCGGTTGTTCAACATCCTACTAGCGACTACAAGAAATATTGCCGGGACAACCGTGGACATCTTCAAGAGAAAACTAGATAGTTTTCTTCAAGGAGTGCCGGACCAACCGGGCTGTGGTGGATATGTGGGCCTGCAGGCCGCTCGAAGCAACAGCCTGGTGGACCTGGCCTTGGGCCGGGCTTGGTTGATACCTGGTTGATGGGGTTCTGGGAGTTCTTCTTCTCCCCAAGCCCGGCCCGAGGCCAGGCTTGACTTGTGAGAGTTTGGTCCACTAGGCTGTTGCTTGGAGCGGCCCGCAGGCCCACATACCCACCACAGCTCGAGTAGAAGAACTCCCAGAACCTCATCAACCAGGTAGAATACATACATAGAAACATAGAAATTCTAGATACGTAAAAAACGTAAATTACGACCCCCTGCCACTAGTGACCCCACGACCCCTGCCACTAGTGACCCCACGACCCCTGCCACTAGTGACCCCACGACCCCTGCCACTAGTGACCCCACGACCCCTGCCACTAGTGACCCCACGACCCCTGCCACTAGTGACCCCACGACCCCTGCCACTAGTGACCCCACGACCCCTTCCACTAGTGACCCCACGACCCCTGCCACTAGTGACCCCACGACCCCTGCCACTAGTGACCCCACGACCCCTGCCACTAGTGACCCCACGACCCCTGCCACTAGTGACCCCACGACCCCTGCCACTAGTGACCCCACGACCCCTTCCACTAGTGACCCCACGACCCCTGCCACTAGTGACCCCACGACCCCTGCCACTAGTGACCCCACGACCCCTTCCACTAGTGACCCCACGACCCCTGCCACTAGTGACCCCACGACCCCTGCCACTAGTGACCCCACGACCCCTGCCACTAGTGACCCCACGACCCCTGCCACTAGTGACCCCACGACCCCTGCCACTAGTGACCCCACGACCCCTTCCTCTAGTGACCCCACGACCCCTTCCACTAGTGACCCCACGACCCCTGCCACTAGTGACCCCACGACCCCTGCCACTAGTGACCCCACGACCCCTTCCACTAGTGACCCCACGACCCCTGCCACTAGTGACCCCACGACCCCTGCCACTAGTGACCCCACGACCCCTTCCACTAGTGACCCCACGACCCCTGCCACTAGTGACCCCACGACCCCTGCCACTAGTGACCCCACGACCCCTGCCACTAGTGACCCCACGACCCCTGCTACTAGTGACCCCACGACCCCTGCCTCTAGTGACCCCACGACCCCTGCCACTAGTGACCCCACGACCCCTGCCATTAGTGACCCCACGACCCCTGCCACTAGTGACCCCACGACACCTGCCACTAGTGACCCCACGACCCCTGCCACTAGTGACCCCACGACCCCTGCCACTAGTGACCCCACGACCCCTGCCACTAGTGACCCCACGACCCCTGCCACTAGTGACCCCACGACCCCTTCCACTAGTGACCCCACGACCCCTGCCACTAGTGACCCCACGACCCCTGCCACTAGTGACCCCACGACCCCTGCCACTAGTGACCCCACGACCCCTGCTACTAGTGACCCCACGACCCCTGCCTCTAGTGACCCCACGACCCCTGCCACTAGTGACCCCACGACACCTGCCACTAGTGACCCCACGACCCCTGCCACTAGTGACCCCACGACCCCTGCCACTAGTGACCCCACGACCCCTGCCACTAGTGACCCCACGACCCCTGCCACTAGTGACCCCACGACCCCTGCTACTAGTGACCCCACGACCCCTGCCTCTAGTGACCCCACGACCCCTGCCACTAGTGACCCCACGACACCTGCCACTAGTGACCCCACGACCCCTGCCACTAGTGACCCCACGACCCCTGCCACTAGTGACCCCACGACCCCTGCCACTAGTGACCCCACGACCCCTGCCTCTAGTGACCCCACGACCCCTGAGTGCACCTCCGGAATAATGGCCCGGGTTGGTACTCACTTTCTCTTGCTCACAGTGGAGGGTGGACATAGTGTAAGGTGCTCTGCCCTTGTGAGATGTCTGTCATTACCTCAGTAAACTTACATGATCCTGGTTGAACACCTCGTGGCCGGAGCGTCGTCACGCGGAGCATGAAAGGCCTAGCACCGGAAGGTAGGCTGTTGTTAGTTGCTTCTTAGTTGTTAGTTGTTTCTTACGCGAGTGTGTGCAACATTTCACGCTTGATTGGATGTGCACGTTGCCACATTATAGCCGTGTCCGGTGCTTAACTTACTGCCAAACTCTGGGGGTTAGTGAGCGCGGGATATTACTTAATGTGACATTAAGTGATATACCACAGATATCACTTAATGCTATTACAAATTGTCACTAGTATCGGTATATCTAAGTTCATATTAGGATTTGGCTCGCTTTAAACGGGGTGTCAGGAATTTATTATTTCTGTTAAGGTATGAAAATTTTATGAGGGTGTGTAGAATTTAGAATCTTTAAACCCGGCTGCTAGCAGCCGCGTCCAATAGCCTGGTTGACCAGTCCAGCAACGATATTCACATGGAAAATACTGGAGGGCCAGATCCCAAATTTACACAGTAAAATAACAACGTACTGGAGTAAACGATATGGAAGAAAATGCAGAATAGAACCAGTGAAGAGCAGAGGTGCCATAGGCACAATCAGAGAACACTGAACACATCAGAGGTCCGCGGTTGTTGAACACCCTCCCAGCGAGCATAAGAAATATTGCCGGAACAACCGTGGACATCTTCAAGAGGAAACTCCTTCTCCGAGGAGTGCCGGACCAACCAGACTGTGGTGGGTATGTGGGCCTGCGGGCCGCTCCAAGCAACAGCCTGGTGGACCAAACTCTCACAAGTCAAGCCTGGCCTCGGGCCGGGCTTGGGGAGTTGAAGAACTTCCAGAATTACATCAAGCAGGTAATGAAGAGGCCTGGTCGAGGACCGTGCCGAGGGGACGTTGAGCCCCGAAATCATGGCAAGGCAAGGTAAGGAGTATCAGGAGTATCTAAATAGGTATTAGGATTGTATTGTATCTAAACAGATACCAGGCTTTTCCTTGCCTTGGGCGATTCCGAGGATCAGCGTCCACACGGCCCGGTCTCTGACATTAGACTTTTATTTCCTAAATTGATATTAGAATTTTTCTTTTAAATAGGTATTGGGTCTTAACTACCTCTAAATGGGTTTTATGATCTTGTCATCTTTAAATGGGTAATAGGAGTTTGGAATATTAAATCTTGTGTGGAGGAGAGACGACGATAATTTTTTGCTAAATTAACTTTTCTGTTGTAGTTAAAATTTCTTTCTTCTTTATTCCATTTCACAAATGACGAATTTAAAATTATTATTACTTGTTGAATATGGTGCGGATGTGTGCAGCCCATCGTCCCCCTACCTGTTGTTGATGTCGGGGATGAATATCCACGCGGCCCGGTTTCTAACCAGACCTCCTGGTTGGTGATTGGTTAACCAGGCTGTTAGACGACGCTGCTCGCAGTCTGACTTATGAATCACAGCCTGGTTGATCAGGTATAGACCGGGTATCTTTGAAGGGGTTCCTCAAGTTCTCTTTTGAAGCGGGTGAGAGAGTCGTGCGGGTGAGAGAGTCGTGCGGGTGAGAGAGTCGTGCGGGTGAGAGAGTCGTGCGGGTGAGAGAGTCGTGCGGGTGAGAGAGTCGTGCGGGTGAGAGAGTCGTGCGGGTGAGAGAGTCGTGCGGGTGAGAGAGTCGTGCGGGTGAGAGAGTCGTGCGGGTGAGAGAGTCGTGCGGGTGAGAGAGTCGTGCGGGTGAGAGTCGTGCGGGTGAGAGTCGCGCGGGTGAGAGTCGTGCGGGTGAGAGAGTCGCGCGGGTGAGAGAGTCGCGCGGGTGAGAGAGTCGTGCGGGTGAGAGAGTCGTGCGGGTGAGAGAGTCGTGCGGGTGAGAGAGTCGTGCGGGTGAGAGAGTCGTGCGGGTGAGAGAGTCGTGCGGGTGAGAGAGTCGTGCGGGTGAGAGAGTCGTGCGGGTGAGAGAGTCGTGCGGGTGAGAGAGTCGTGCGGGTGAGAGAGTCGTGCGGGTGAGAGAGTCGTGCGGGTGAGAGTCGCGCGGGTGAGAGGCGTACCAGTTATGCCCCATCATGGCCAGCTTGTAGTTTGAGCGAGCCTACATCAGGCCATTTTGTTATGGTAGAACATATTCGACTTGTGTGTAAATGTTGCTACAATTGCCAGCGTCTGGTGACCAACTGGCCAAGCGTACGGCCTGCTTTAATATCAACATTTCCAACGTGTGTGTGTGTGTGTGTGTGTGTGTGTGTGTGTGTGTGTGTGTGTGTGTGTGTGTGTGTGTGTGTGTGTGTGTGTGTAAAACATCAATACGACGTAACATCTGAAAACGTAACAAATTAATGTGTGTGTAAACATGTATGGCAAAAAGAGAGGCAGTAAGATTTCTTAGTTTAATTGGAGATACATATACTTGAGGACCGCTATGACCTCAGCGGGTGTGTGGCATTGATGACGTCAGGCGGCCTTGTTTCCGCGGCGTGGCCACTTTTGTCGGGGATAACCTGACGGGCGTAGCCATGAAGCCTCGCAGATAAATTATTCTGTGCATAAAATTAGGGGCGGAGTTGTCTTGCATTGTTGGGCGCCGTTGTGGGGTTGTCCGCCCCCCAGTGCTGGAAGGCCGCCCCCAGTGCTGGAAGGCCGCCCCCCAGTGCTGGAAGGCCGCCCCTAGTGCTGGAAGGCCACCCCCAGTGCTGGAAGGCCACCCCCAGTGCTGGAAGACAGTCCCCCCAGTGCTGGAAGGCCACCCCCCAGTGCTGGAAGGCCACCCCCAGTGCTGGAAGGCCACCCCCCAGTGCTGCAAGGCCGCCCCCCAGTGCTGGAAGACCGTCTCCCAGTGCTTGAAGACCGTCTCCCAGTGCTGGAAGACCGTCTCCCAGTGCTGGAAGACCGCCCCCCAGTGCTGGAAGACCGCCTCCCAGTGCTGGAAGACCGCCCCCCCCCAGTGCTGGAAGGCCGCCCCCAGTGCTGGAAGGCCGCCCCCCAGTGCTGGAAGGCCACCCCCCCAGTGCTGGAAGGCCACCCCCCCAGTGCTGGAAGGCCACCCTCCCAGTGCTGGAAGGCCACCCCCCCCCCAGTGCTGGAAGGCCACCCCCCCCCCCCCCAGTGCTGGAAGGCCACCCCCCAGTGCTGGAACTCCGCCCCCCAGTGCTGGAAGGCCGCCCCCCAGTGCTGGAAGGCCGCCCCCCAGTGCTGGAAGGCCGCCCCCCAGTGCTGGAAGGCCGCCCCCCAGTGCTGGAAGGCCGCCCCCCAGTGCTGGAAGGCCGCCCCCCAGTGCTGGAAGGCCGCCCACCAGTGCTGGAAGGCCGCCCACCAGTGCTGGAAGGCCGCCCACCAGTGCTGGAAGGCCGCCCACCAGTGCTGGAAGGCCGCCCACCAGTGCTGGAAGGCCGCCCACCAGTGCTGGAAGGCCGCCCACCAGTGCTGGAAGGCCGCCCCCCAGTGCTGGAAGGCCGCCCCCCAGTGCTGGAAGACCACCCCCCAGTGCTGAAAGGCCGCCCCCAGTGCTGGAAGGCCGCCCCCCAGTGCTGGAAGGCCTCCCCCCCAGTGCTGGAAGGCCTCCCCCCCAGTGCTGGAAGGCTTCCCCCCCCGTGCTGGAAGGCTTCCCCCCAGTGCTGGAAGGCCGCCCCCCAGTGCTGGAAGGCCGCCCCCCAGTGCTGGAAGGCCGCCCCCCCCAGTGCTGGAAGGCCGCGCTCAGTGCTGGAAGGCCGCCCTCAGTGCTGGAAGGTCGCCCTCAGTGCTGGAAGACCGTCTCCCAGTGCTGGAAGACCGCCCCCCCCAGTGCTGGAAGGCCGCCCCCCAGTGCTGGAAGGCCGCCCCCCAGTGCTGGAAGGCCGCCCCTAGTGCTGGAAGGCCACCCCCAGTGCTGGAAGGCCACCCCCAGTGCTGGAAGACAGTCCCCCCAGTGCTGGAAGGCCACCCCCCAGTGCTGGAAGGCCACCCCCAGTGCTGGAAGGCCACCCCCCAGTGCTGCAAGGCCGCCCCCCAGTGCTGGAAGACCGTCTCCCAGTGCTTGAAGACCGTCTCCCAGTGCTGGAAGACCGCCCCCCAGTGCTGGAAGACCGCCTCCCAGTGCTGGAAGACCGCCCCCCCCAGTGCTGGAAGGCCGCCCCCAGTGCTGGAAGGCCGCCTCCCAGTGCTGGAAGGCCACCCCCCCAGTGCTGGAAGGCCACCCCCCCAGTGCTGGAAGGCCACCCCCCCAGTGCTGGAAGGCCACCCCCCCAGTGCTGGAAGGCCGCGCTCAGTGCTGGAAGGCCGCCCCCCCCCAGTGCTGGAAGGCCGCCCCCCCAGTGCTGGAAGGCCGCCCCCCCAGTGCTGGAAGGCCGCCCCCAGTGCTGGAAGGCCGCCCCCCCAGTGCTGGAAGGCCGCCCCCCCCCAGTGCTGGAAAGCCGCCCCCAGTGCTGGAAGGCTGCCCCCCCAGTGCTGGAAGGCTGCCCCCCCAGTGCTGGAAGGCCGCCCCCCCAGTGCTGGAAGGCCACCCCCCCAGTGCTGGAAGGCCACCCCCCCCCCCAGTGCTGGAAGGCCACCCCCCCCCCCCCAGTGCTGGAAGGCCACCCCCCCCCAGTGCTGGAAGGCCGCGCTCAGTGCTGGAAGGCCGCCCTCAGTGCTGGAAGGCCGCCCTCAGTGCTGGAAGGCCACCCCCCCAGTGCTGGAAGGCCACCCCCCCAGTGCTGGAAGGCCACCCCCAGTGCTGGAACTCCGCCCCCCAGTGCTGGAAGGCCGCCCCCCCAGTGCTGGAAGGCCGCCCCCCAGTGCTGGAAGGCCGCCCCCCAGTGCTGGAAGGCCGCCCCCCAGTGCTGGAAGGCCGCCCCCCAGTGCTGGAAGGCCGCCCCCCAGTGCTGGAAGGCCGCCCCCCAGTGCTGGAAGGCCGCCCCCCAGTGCTGGAAGGCCGCCCACCAGTGCTGGAAGGCCGCCCACCAGTGCTGGAAGGCCGCCCACCAGTGCTGGAAGGCCGCCCACCAGTGCTGGAAGGCCGCCCACCAGTGCTGGAAGGCCGCCCACCAGTGCTGGAAGGCCGCCCACCAGTGCTGGAAGGCCGCCCCCCAGTGCTGGAAGGCCGCCCCCCAGTGCTGGAAGACCACCCCCCAGTGCTGGAAGGCCGCCCCCAGTGCTGGAAGGCCGCCCCCCAGTGCTGGAAGGCCTCCCCCCCAGTGCTGGAAGGCCTCCCCCCCAGTGCTGGAAGGCTTCCCCCCCAGTGCTGGAAGGCTTCCCCCCCAGTGCTGGAAGGCTTCCCCCCAGTGCTGGAAGGCCGCCCCCCAGTGCTGGAAGGCCGCTCCTCAATAAGCTTCAAACTGGTCCTCTGATCTTGAAATGTTGATTAGTATAAAGGCCAGTAATTTTAAATTTATGTCCACCATTGGGCGAGCATAATGTCTTCAACTTCAGTTTATAAGGATTTAAATATGTTTTATTTCTGGTTAAATATTGCACAAAGAACGGCGTTGATTGAACTTAGGTTATACTGAGCTGCCTCGGATGTGAACTGCAATGAACAGCTTTTGTTTGCTGTGCAAAATGTTTATTACCCCCCAAAAAATGAGTTTTTGGTTGTAAAGAATGAATTAAGTGTTACGGTTGAGGTGAGAGATCCGCTCTGTTGCCTGTGCCGTCCCTGGTATTGACCTTCCCTTCCGCGAAATATCCCAGGAAGCTCAGTGGGAGGACCAACCGCCACCATGTAGGGTAACTTGGCCACCCGGGCCGGCGACAACTGGACCTGCAGCCCTTCTCTCTCTCCGTCACACTCCCACAGTGTGTGGTCGAAAGCAGAAGGATGTGAGGCATCTATCTAACTGCCGAGTGGTAGCCACGGAGATAGGCACGTCCCATCTGGGCAACAGTTAGTTGCCCAGCCGGCCGAGCGGACAGCACGCTGGAATTGTGATCCTGTGGTCCCGGGTTCGATCCCAGGCCCCGGCGAGAAACAATGGGCAGAGTTTCTTTCACCCTATGCCCCTGTTACCTAGGAGTAAAATAGGTACCTGGGTGTTAGTCAGCTGTCACGGGCTGCTTCCTGGGGGTGGAGGCCTGGTCGAGGACCGGGCCGCGGGGACACTAAAAAGCCCCGAAATCATCCCAAGATAACCTCCCGAGATCACAAGCCTGTTGGACCAGGTTATCATAAGCCTGTTGGGCCAGGTTATCACAAGCCTGTTGGACCAGGTTATCACAAGCCTGTTGGGCCAGGTTATCACAAGCCTGTTGGACCAGGTTATCACAAGCCTGTTGGGCCAGGTTATCACAAGCCTGTTGGACCAGGTTATCACAAGCCTATTGGACCAGGTTATCACAAGCCTGTTGGACCAGGTTATCACAAGCCTGTTGGACCAGGTTACCACCAGCCTGTTGGACCAGGTTATTACAAGCCTGTTGGACCAGGTTATTACAAGCCTGTTGGACCAGGCTCAAGGCCAGGCTCGGGGAGTAGAACTCGAGACCCTCTCCAGGTAAGGTCCAGGTAAGATAGGAAAGTTGACAGAGCGACGTCCGCCTCACATGTCAGAGGTCGGGTGTTCCAGGCACCTGGTGGCCAAGGTGAATGAAACATATATGTTTAATTTAAACTTGATTACAAAACAGTTGTTATATATAAGGTACAAAGATGATTATCTTTGTACCTTATATATAACATTATATACAAAGACTATAATTTCAAAAATAATTGACACCTTTTTTTTGGGTGAACTATATTTAGCACTCAAAAAAATAATGCTATGGAAAGAGACATAATGATTCAGTCATTGGCGTCTCCTAGTTGTAATGGTCAGTTTATTTGCTTACAATTTAAATTATATTATGTATGTCTTTACATATATAATACAAATTTTCATGCGAGTTACACACATAACATTTAATTACTAATGTTGTAATTAATGTTTAATAAATTAATGTTTAATTACAACATTAATAATTAACAAGAAAATCTGACTTATATACGGTTTACATAGTCAAGAAAACCTTAGTTATGTACGGCTTACATAGTCAAGAAAACATGACTTATGTGCGGTTTACATAGTCAAGAAAACCTGCCTTATCTACGGTTTACATAACGCTACGAGTGCCGCGGAGGTTACGTGCTTGGCGGGGTCTCCTGGCAAGGATCGACGCTCGTACACTCAAGTAGTTTCTTGGTTCATCCTGACCCTATTTAATAAAGGCAAACTAAGTCGCCATAATTCAGGAAAGATGTACAGTTGTCGTAATTAGACGCGTAAATACTTGATGAATCTTGGTAGTGTGGGGGGGGGGGGGGCTGGTCATAAGTGTGTGTCGCTGTGGTGGTACGTGAACACTCTGGTGGGGAGGCAGGTGACTCCGCAGGCTGGGCGAGGCACAATTAATCTGGCTTACCGGAACCGCCTCAGGTACCGTCTCGCCCACTCTGCTGCCAGAGCTTGTAGCTGGGGGGGGGGGAAGTGAGCTCACGTGTGAGGGAGGGAGGGCGGGAACTGAGCATTCTGGGGAGTGGGGGGGTGTCTGAGCGTTCTTGAGACGGAGGGCGGGGGGCGGACTGAGCGTACTTGGGGCAAAAGAGAAAGCTGAGCTAACTTAGTACTCTGGAATTAAAGACTGGGGTAGGTGGAGGGTGTGGGAGTTGTGGTGAGTTAACTTAGGGCTCCGAGGGAGGATACGGAGTGCAGGGCGTCACAGAGGAAATGGTGACTGGAAGGAATTGCCAGGGAGATAGAGTTGCTCATGTGTGCGGGGAGGGAAGGAGTGGAGGTACTGTGGGTGGTGGGGCGCCAACCCTCACGCCACTGTGGGCTGGAGGAAGGAGTTGCTTTCATAAGTTGGCTCAACTGTGTGTGTGGGGTGGGGGAGAGAGGGAGGCAGCTGCGCCCGACACCCCTGGAGGAAACTTTCTCGTCAAAAGAGAGCCATGATGCGGCAGTGTGTGTGTGTGTGTGTGTGTGTGTGTGTGTGTGTGTGTGTGTGTGTGTGTGTGTGTGTGTGTGTGTGTGTGTGTGTGTGTGTGTGTGTGTGTGTACTCGTCCTGATTGGTTCATTGTCAAGTCATGTATTCTCACGGCTCGTGTACAGCCGTAAGACATCTAAACTACTGGGACCAACTAAAATGCCTAAATCTGTATTCTCTTGAGGTTAGGCGAGAAAGAGAGATTAATTTACACGTGGAAAATATTAGAGGGGCTGGTCCCAAACCTGCACACAGAAATAACACCACATGAGACCAGAAGGCATGGCAGGATGTGCAGAATACCCCCGTTGAAGAGCAGAGGTGCAACAGGTACTCTGAGAGAGAACTCTATCAACATCAGAGGCCCGAGACTGTTCAACACGCTTCCACTACACATAAGGGGCATAACTGGCCGACCCCTCACAGTGTTCAAGAGAGAACTGGATAAGCACCTCCAACGGATACCTGGTCAACCAGGCTGTGACTCATACGTCAGGCTGCAAGCAGGTGCGTCCAACAGCCTGGTTGACCAGTCCAGCAACGAGGAGGTCTGCTCCAGGATCGGGCCGCGGGGACGCTAAGCCCCGGAATCCTCGCCTGGTAAGGTAACCGTCCATTTCATTACGCGGCGCCGGCAGCAAACGTAAGTGAAATCTGTTCGTTCCCTTAACATTCTGCGGCGTAGTGAGGCAGGTACGTGTACGAGCACTCTCAGTGCCTGCTCCGAGCACGCCCCCACACACGCCCTCACCCTCACACACACGCCCTTACCCGCACACACACGCCCTCACCCTCACACACACGCCCTCACCCTCACACACACGCCCTCACCCTCACACACACGCCCTCACCCTCACACACACGCCCTCACCCTCACACACACGCCCTTACCCGCACACACACGCCCTTACCCGCACACACACGCCCTCACCCTCACACACACGCCCTCACCCTCACACACACGCCCTCACCCTCACACACACGCCGTCACCCTCACACACACGCCCTCACCCTCACACACACGCCGTCACCCTCACACACACGCCCTCACCCTCACACACACGCCGTCACCCTCACACACACGCCCTCACCCTCACACACACGCCGTCACCCTCACACACACGCCCTCACCCTCACACACACGCCGTCACCCTCACACACACGCCCTCACCCTCACACACACGCCCTCACCCGCACACACACGCCCTCACCCGCACACACACGCCCTCACCCTCACACACACGCCCTCACCCTCACACACACGCCCTCACCCTCACACACACGCCCTCACCCTCACACACACGCCCTCACACACACGCCCTCACCCGCACACACACGCCCTCACCCGCACACACACGCCCTCACCCGCACACACACGCCCTCACCCGCACACACACGCCCTCACCCGCACACACACGCCCTCACCCGCACACACACGCCCTCACCCGCACACACACGCCCTCACCCGCACACACACGCCCTCACACGCACACAAACGCCCTCACCCGCACACAAACGCCCTCACACGCACACAAACGCCCTCACACGCACACAAACGCCCTCACACGCACACAAACGCCCTCACCCACACACACCCTCACCCCTACACGCCCTCACCCACACTGTGCAACATAAACTTTCAATCTACGCCCAAGCGTCCTCGCCCCCAACCCCTGGTTTCACAGCAGGTGTAATCTAGGAGGGTGTTGATGTTAGTGTGGGTAATGTTAGTCCTGGTGGTGTTGATGTTAGTGTGGGTAATGTTAGTCCTGGTGGTGTTGATGTTAGTGTGGGTAATGTTAGTCCTGGTGGTGGTGATGTTAGTGTGGGTAACGTTAGTCCTGGTGGTGGTGATGTTAGTGTGGGTAATGTTAGTCCTGGTGGTGTTGATGTTAGTGTGGGTAATGTTAGTCCTGGTGGTGTTGATGTTAGTGTGGGTAATGTTAGTCCTGGTGGTGGTGATGTTAGTGTGGGTAATGTTAGTACTGGTGGTGATGATGTTAGTGTGGGTAATGTTAGTCCTGGTGGTGGTGATGTTAGTGTGGGTAACGTTAGTCCTGGTGGTGGTGATGTTAGTGTGGGTAATGTTAGTCCTGGTGGTGATGATGTTAGTGTGGGTAATGTTAGTCCTGGTGGTGTTGATGTTAGTGTGGGTAATGTTAGTCCTGGTGGTGGTGATGTTAGTGTGGGTAATGTTAGTCCTGGTGGTGTTGATGTTAGTGTGGGTAACGTTAGTACTGGTGGTGGTGATGTTAGTGTGGGTAACGTTAGTACTGGTGGTGGTGATGTTAGTGTGGGTAACGTTAGTACTGGTGGTGGTACGGACCGTGGTGTCGGTAGTGGTGGTGGTAGAGGCCGTGGTGGGAGTGATGGTGGCCGACACCAGCTCCATGGAGAGCGGTCACCACATCCGCTGGCTGTGGGACTGTGGTAACTGTTTCTTGGTGGAGGAGAAGCACGGGGCGCTGGTCCCTCCACACCTGCTGCTACTCACACGCCTGCTGGTCTAAAACCTCAACTATTGAGACCGTCTCGAAGCTCTCAAAATGACGTCTCAGAAAAGGAGAGAAGAGGGGTATCACAATATATACATGGAAGACACTGAAGCGGACGATATGGTAGGAATTGCATTAAAGCCCCAGTGAAGAGTAGAGGTGCCAAAGGCACGACCAGACAACACGAAACACGGTACGGAATATCAGTAGCCCATGGCTGTTCAATATTCACCAAATATAAGAACTATTGCCTGAACAAAAAATGGGCGTGTTCAAGAAACAGTTAGATATACCCCCTACGGTCCACGTGGACATTTTGAAGAGAAAACTAGATTATTTTCTAAAACACGTGCCGGACCAACCGGGCTGTGGTGGACAGGCGGGCCTGCTGGCCGCTCCAAGCAACAGCCTGGTTGACCAAACTCTCAAGTCAAGCCTGGCCTCGGGCCGGGCTTGGGGAGTAGAACAACGACTCCCAGAACCCCATCAAGTAAGTATCAAGCAAGCAGGTATCCCCCGTAAGAAGTACCGGGCCAACCGACTTGTAATGAATAAGTTTTACTGCGTATTACTGTATTTTTAGATCAAGTCTTTTAGACCAAGTTATCACAATTCAAGCCTTGCCCTAAGCCGGGCTTGGAGAGTAGACTCTCAGTACCAACTCCAGGTATAATCCAGAAATGGTAATACATATGCAGAAATTTAGTAGACACCTTTTTAAAATGAATGGGCACACGCGCGCGCGCACGCACACACACACACACACACACACACACACACACACACACACACACACACACACACACACACACACACACACACACACACACAGCAGGCGGGAGTGGAGGAAGTACAGAAGACAAAGAACAGAGGACAACAGAAGCAGATATAACAGAGCTAGGAACGATTACATTAACATAAGACGAACATCGGAAAGGGACTATGAGAACGATATTGCAATCAAAGCGAAAAAACAACCTAAGTTACTACACAGTCATATAAGAAGAAAAATGTCGGTGAACGACCAAGTGACAAGACTAAGGAAGACAGAGGGGGCATATACTGAAAGTGACAAGGAAATCTGCGAGGCACTGAATGCCAGTTTCCATGGAGTGTTCACTACCGAGCCTGAGCAGCTCCCATTGTTGGAAGGGGTTACCCTAGATGAAAGACTATCAGATATAGAGGTGACAGCAGAGGAGGTAATGAAACAGTTGACAACTCTAGATGCAACTAAAGCAGTTGGACCAGACAAAGTATCACCGTGGATACTAAAAGAAGCAGCACAGGCCCTCAGCGTGCCTCTGGCAATGATCTTTAATGAGTCACTTATGTCAGGAGAATTGCCCAGTTGCTGGAAGAAGGCAAATGTCGTGCCGATCTTCAAGAAAGGAGATAGGGAGGAGGCACTTAACTACAGACCTGTATCACTGACAAGCATCCCCTGTAAAATACTGGAAAGAATAATTAGGCTACGACTGGTTGCACACCTGGAGAACATTAGGTTTGTGAACAAACATCAACATGGGTTCTGGACAGGGAAATCGTGCCTAACAAACCTTCTGGAATTCTATGATAAAATAACGAGGATAAGACAGGACAGAGATGGTTGGGCAGACTGCATATTTCTGGACTGCCAAAAAGCCTTTGATACAGTACCGCACATGAGACTGCTGTTCAAGCTCGAGAGGCAGGCGGGGGTGGGGGGAAAGGTCCTAGAATGGATAAGGAACTACCTAACAGGAAGGAGCCAAAGAGTTACGGTAAGGGGCGAGAAGTCGGACTGGCGAACAGTAACAAGTGGAGTACCACAAGGATCGGTGCTGGGACCAATTCTATTTCTTGTATATGTTAACGACATGTTTACAGGCGTAGAGTCCTACATGTCGATGTTTGCGGATGATGCAAAGTTGATGAGAAGAGTTGTGACAGATGAGGATTGCAGGATCCTCCAAGAGGACCTGAACAGATTGCAGAGATGGTCAGAGAAATGGCTACTAGAATTCAACACGAGCAAATGTAAAGTTATGGAAATGGGACTAGGAGATAGGAGACCAAAGGGACAGTACACAATGAAGGGGAACAGCCTACCTGTAACGACGCGTGAAAGAGACCTGGGGGTGGACGTAACACCTAATCTATCTCCTGAGGCACATATTAATAGGATAACGACAGCTTCGTACTCTACACTGGCAAAAGTTAGAACATCATTCAGAAACCTAAGTAAGGAGGCATTTAGGGCGCTTTACACTGCCTACGTAAGGCCAGTCTTAGAGTATGCCGCCTCATCATGGAGTCCCCATCTGAAGAAGCATATAATGAAACTGGAAAAGGTTCAGAGGTTTGCAACGAGACTCGTCCCAGAGCTACGAGGGATGGGGTATGAAGAGCGCCTGAGGGAACTGTGCCTTACGACACTAGAAAGAAGAAGGGAGAGGGGGGACATGATAGGAACGTATAAGATACTCAGAGGAATTGACAGAGTGGACATAGACGAAATGTTCACACGGAATAGTAACAGAACGAGAGGACATGGATGGAAGCTTGAAACTCAGATGAGTCACAGAGATGTAAGGAAGTTTTCTTTTAGCGTGAGAGTAGTGGGGAAATGGAATGCACTTCAGGAACAGGTTGTGGAAGCAAATACTATTCATAATTTTAAAACCAGGTATGATAGGGAAATGGGACAGGAGTCATTGCTGTAAACAACCGATGCTCGAAAGGCGGGATCCAAGAGTCAATGCTCGATCCTGCAAGCACATATAGGTGAGTACATATAGGTGAGTACACACACACACACACACACACACACACACACACACACACACACACACACACACACACACACACACACACACACACACACACACACACACACTCTCACACACACTCACTCACACTCACTCACTCACACTCACTCACTCACCCACTCACCCCATTGCATTCAATTCCATCTGCTTCATCCCAACTTCTAATGACCCCCTCATCCCCCAAAACCCACCCAACTCTCAACCCTCCTCTGCCCCCCATTCTCCCATATGACCCCATCCCTTTGCGACCCCCCATCTCTTACTCCATCTCCATCTTCCCCTCTTCTGCCCCAATGCCCACACCTACCCCTGAGTCCCCTCCCCCCCCCCCCCCGACTAATACAACCTCTCTCTCACTACCCACGCTCCATTCTCCCCTTTTCTCGACCTCTATCTGACTCTCAGCCACACTATCTCTCACCCCTATGCCTCTCAGATCCTCCCTAATTTTCAGACCCAGTATGCTCCTCGTACCCCTTACCTACCTACCCAGAACTTCCTACCCACCTTCCTTCCTAGATGCTCAGACCTCATTCGCCCCCAGGCACCCCCAGACCCCATTCGCCCCCCCAGACCCCATTCGCCCCCCCCAGACCCCATTCGCCCCCCCAGACCCCATTCGCCCCCCCAGACACCACCCCAGACCCCATTCGCCCCCCCAGACACCCCCCAGACCCCACTCGCCCCCCAGACACCCCCCAGATTCTCCCAGACCCCTAGAGAAAGGGTGAACTCTGGTACCAAATTTTCCAAGAAGAGTCTCAAGGTTTGGTACACCAATGCTGATCGGGTATCCAATAAAGCAGAAGAGATAAAGGAAAGAGTTAGGGAGGCAGATCCTGGCATAGTTGCAATAGTGGAAACTAAAATAAATGGCATGATCTCGGATACAATCTTTCCAGAGGGGTACCAGGAGATAAGAAAACAAAGGACACAGAGACAGGGAGGGTGAGTGGCACTCCTAATAAAATGAAAATGGAAGTTTGAAGACCTGGAAAATCGGGGTACCAATGAAAGCACAAAGCTCCATACATGGAACTCTAACAGCAGATGGGAGGAAGATTGGGATCTTGGTAATCTACAATTCCCCTCCAAACAGAAGAAGACCCAAGCAGGAGTATTATGACAACAAGGCATGTATAGATGAACTGCAGAGGGCAGCAACATTAGCTCACAGAATGAGAGCGAAACTGCTGCTCATGGGGGACCTAAATCATGGAGAGGTAAATTGGGAATCATGGAATTCCCATGGAGGGTAAGAAACGTGGGGAGTAAAGTTAGTAGATGTTATAGACAAGAATTTCTTAACACAACATGTGAAGGAAGACACAAGGGAAAGAGGAGGGGATACACCGAGCCTATTAGACCTGATTTTCACCCAGAACGCAGAAGACATCGAGAATTTAGAACATGAAATACCTCTAGGGGCCAGTGACCATTGTGTCCTAGTCTTTGACTACATGATGGAACTCAAACTTGTGACCAAGGGACAAGAGGTCTGGGAAAGGAGAGTTGACTTCAGGAAAGGGGACTACAGGAGGATAAGGGACTATCTGGGAGAAGTACAGTGGGAGGAAGAAATTAGAGGAGAAACAATGCAAGATAAGATAGACCTAGTCATACGGAAATGCCAGGATGCCAAAGAGAAATTTATATCAACAGTAAAGGAAAAAAGTAAGAGGGAATATAATAACCCATGGTTTAATAGACAGTGTCAGGAAGCAAAAATGAGAAGCAGGAGGGAGTGGAGGAAGTACAGAAGACAAAGGACAGAGGACAACAGGATCAGATGCAACAGAGCTTGGAACGATTACATTAACATAAAAAGAGTATCGGAAAGAAATTATGAGAAGGATATTGCAATCAAAGCGAAAAAACAACCTAAATTACTACATAGCCATATAAGAAGGAAGATGTCGGTAAATGACCAAGTGACAAGACTGAGGAAAACAGAAGGGGCATATACAGAAAGCGACAAGGAAATCTGCGAGGTACTGAATGCAAGTTTCCATGGAGTGTTCACAACCGAGCCTGAGTGGCTCCCATTATTAGAAGAGATTACCCTAGATGAAAGACTATCAGATATAGAGGTGATAACAGGTAATGAAACAATTGGCAACACTAGATGCAACTAAAGCGGTTGGACCAGACAAAGTATCACCATGGATACCAAAAGAGGCAGCGCAGGCCCTCAGCGTGCCTCTGGCAAGGATCTTTAATGAATCACTTATGTTGGGAAAATTGCCCAATTGCTGGAAGAGGGCAAATGTCGTACCGATTTTCAAGAAAGGTGAGAGGGAGGAGGCACTTAACAATAGACCTGTATCACTGACAAGCATCCCCTGTAAAATACTTGAAAGAATAATTAGGCTAAGACTGGTTGCACACCTGGAGAACATTAGGTTTGTAAACAATCATCAACATGGGTTCTGGAAAAGGAAATCTTGCCTAACAAACCTTTTGGAATTCTATGATAAAATAACAAGGATAAGGCAGGCCAGAGAAGGTTGGGCAGACTGCATATTTCTGGACTGCCAAAAGGCCTTTGATACAGTACCGCACATGAGAAAGCTATTCAAACTTGAGAGGCAGGCGGGAGTAAGCGGACAGGCCCTAGCATGGGTAAGGAACTACCTAACAGGAATGAGCCAGAGAGTTATGGTAAGGGACGAGAAGTCGGACTGGCGAACAGTAACGAGTGGCGTACCTCAAGGATCGGTGCTGGGACCAATTCTATTTCTAATATACATTAATGACATATTTTACAGGAGTAGAATCCTACATGTCGATGTTCGCGGATGACACAAAGTTGATGAGAAGAGTTGTGACAGATGAAGATTGTAGGATCCTCCAAGAGGACTTGAACAGGTTGCAGAAATGGTCAGAGAAATGACTATTGGAGTTCAACACGAGCAAATGTAAAGTTATGGAAATGGGATTAGGTGACAGTAGACCAAAGGGACAGTACACAATGAAGGGGAACTGCCTACCTGTGACGACGCGTGAGAGACCTGGGCGTGGACGTAACACCTAATCTAACTCCTGAGGCACATATAAATAGGATAACGACAGCAGCGTACTCTACACTGGCAAAAGTTAGAACATTCAGAAACCTAAGTAAAGAGGCATTTAGGGCGCTTTACACTGCCTATGTGAGGCCAGTCTTAGAGTATGCCGTCATGGAGTCCTCACCTAAAGAAACACATAAGGAAACTGGAAAAGGTTCAGAAGTTTGCAACAAGACTCGTCCCAGCGTTACAAGGGATGGGGTATGAAGAGCGCCTGAAGGAACTGAGCCTTACGACACAAGAAAAAGAAGGGAGAAGGGGGATATGGTAGGAACGTATAAAATACTTAGCGGGATTGACAGAGTGGAAATTGACGAAATGTTCACACGGATGAGTAACAGAACGAGGGGACATGAGTGGAAGCTGGAAACTCAGATGAGTCACAGGGATGTTAGGAAGTTTTCTTTCAGCGTGAGAGTAGTGGAGAAATGGAATGCACTTAAGGACCAGGTTGTGGAAGAAAGACTTGTTCTATTCATAATTTTAAAACTAGATATGATAGGGAAACGGGACCAGAGTCATTGCTGTAAACAACCGATGGATCGAAAGGCGGGATCCAAGAGTCAATGCTCGATCCTGCAGGCACAAATAGGTGAGTACACACACATACGCACCCGTGTGTGTGTGTGTGTGTGTGTGTGTGTGTGTGTGTGTGTGTGTGTGTGTGTGTGTGTGTGTGTGTGTGTGTGTGTGTGTGTGTACGTACGTACATACACACACATGCTCACATTACTAAGCTTCCAATTCACCAAATATATTCTTCGGATCCAGAATGCATTTGTTTATATTTATTTACTATTCTGCGCGTAATTTATTGAGGACTTACCTCAATAATCGACAAACATCTCCACGGTTTTTCCGGGGTTCAAGATCAGCGCGGCCCGGTCTCTGACCAGGCCTCCTGGTTGCTGAACTGGTCAACCAGGCTGTCGGACGCGGCTGCTCACAGCCTGACGTACGAATCACAGCCTGGTTGATTAGGTATCCTTTACAGGTGTTTATCCAGTTCTCTCTTGAACACTGTGAGGGGTCGGCCAGTTATGTCCCTTATGTGTAGTGGAAGCGTGTTGAACAGTCTCGGGCCACTGATGTTGATAGAGTTCTCTCTTGAACACTGTGAGGGGTCGGCCCACTGATGTTGATAGAAACATGACCTTCAAAAGAAATAAATCCCACGCGAAGATAATTAAATGCTTAGATCATCAATTTTGTTTGTTAAATTACGATTACAGACACTGCACAGTGGTTTCTAATTAGGCCTTGTGTTTGTTGCCTTGGTCAGTGAGTGAACACGGTGGGTTTGTTAGTGAACACGTTGGGTTTGTTAGTGAACACGGTGGGTTTGTTAGTGAACACGGTGGGTTTGTTAGTGAATACGGTGGGTTTGGAAGTGAACACGGTGGGTTTGTTAATGAACACGGTGGGTTTGTTAGTGAACACGGTGGGTTTGTTAGTGAACACGGTGGGTTTGTTAGTGAACACGGTGGGTTTGTTAGTGAACACGGTGGGTTTGTTAGTGAACACGGTGGGTTTGTTAGTGAACACGGTGGGTTTGTTAGTGAACACGCTGGGTTTGGAAGTGAACACGGTGGGTTTGGAAGTGAACACGGTGGGTTTGGAAGTGAACACGGTGGGTTTGTTAGTGGACACGCTGGGTTTGGAAGTGAACACGGTGGGTTTGGAAGTGAACACGGTGGGTTTGGAAGTGAACACGCTGGGTTTGTTAGTGAACACGCTGGGTTTGGAAGTGAACACGGTGGGTTTGGAAGTGAACACGGTGGGTTTGGAAGTGAACACGGTGGGTTTGGAAGTGAACACGGTGGGTTTGTTAGTGAACACGGTGGGTTTGTTAGTGAACACGGTGGGTTTGTTAGTGAACACGGTGGGTTTGTTAGTGAACACGGTGGGTTTGGAAGTGAACACGGTGGGTTTGGAAGTGAACACGGCAGATTTCTTAACCATCTCGTCTGGTTTCTTAGGCTCTTTGATTGTAAGGAATTAGCTTGAGGCAGAACCGGTACCACGCCATGCAACAGTTTGTATGTGTGTATACATTGTTGCACCTCTTGCACTCACCCTGCACGGAACACTCTTGCACTCACCCTGCACGGAACACTCTTGCACTCACCCTGCACGGAACACTCTTGCACTCACCCTGCACGGAACACTCTTGCACTCACCCTGCACGGAACACTCTTGCACTCACCCTGCACGGAACACTCTTGCACTCACCCTGCACGGAGTAATTCCAGTTTGAGGGGGGTAAGGACATGGATTCTGGGACGCACCTTGGGGAAAGTTTGCCTGTTCCCTCGTTGTCAAGTTCCCTCGTTGTCAAGTTCCCTCGTTGTCAAGTTCCCTCGTTGTCAAGTTCCCTCGTTGTCAAAGTTCCCTCGTTGTCAAAGTTCCCTCGTTGTCAAAGTTCCCTCGTTGTCAAAGTTCCCTCGTTGTCAAAGTTCCCTCGTTGTCAAAGTTCCCTCGTTGTCAAAGTTCCCTCGTTGTCAAAGTTCCCTCGTTGTCAAAGTTCCCTCGTTGTCAAAGTTCCCTCGTTGTCAAAGTTCCCTCGTTGTCAAAGTTCCCTCGTTGTCAAAGTTCCCTCGTTGTCAAAGTTCCCTCGTTGTCAAAGTTCCCTCGTTGTCAAAGTTCCCTCGTTGTCAAAGTTCCCTCGTTGTCAAAGTTCCCTCGTTGTCAAAGTTCCCTCGTTGTCAAAGTTCCCTCGTTGTCAAGTTCCCTCGTTGTCAAGTTTCCTCGTAGTCAAGTTTCCTCGTTGTCAAGTTTCCTCGTTGTCAAGTTCCCTCGTTGTCAAGTTCCCTCGTTGTCAAGTTCCCTCGTTGTGTTTTATTTCCTTTACAGTTCCTTTCCCGTATTCCATAAAGAAGTTGGATTTGTTGCTTGTTGATGGAGGTGATTTAGGCATACCTGTGGAGAAGTGTTCACGCTCCGTACCTAAACGCCTCCAAACGGTACCTGATCAATTGGGGCTGTATTCATAGGTCAGTCTGCGATCAGCTGGGTGTAACAGCC
Source organism: Procambarus clarkii (assembly GCF_040958095.1). Taxonomy (NCBI): domain Eukaryota; kingdom Metazoa; phylum Arthropoda; class Malacostraca; order Decapoda; family Cambaridae; genus Procambarus; species Procambarus clarkii. The sequence continues at coordinate 42,404,303 of NC_091170.1, read as the reverse complement.
TGGTTGACCAGACCGTCAGACAGGAGGCCTGGACAAGAGACCGGGCCGCTTGGACAATGATCCTAAGGGCAGCCTCACGTTAATGATTACATGGGGGCTCTCACAGCCCCCATGAAGTGGACTTAAGTGGACTTAAGTGACCTTAAGTCAACTTCACAGTGGAGTTAACAAAATATTGGAAAAAACATCAGACCAGTGGCAACACCATCATTTATAACTTTGAGTGGCTGCTAATTTTCAAAGTAAGAAAAATATATGGAAAAAAGAGAAGCTATATAATCCAGGTGTTTGCTGTATGTAGGTGTGACAGTACAGAGTCTTTACTGTAAAGCAGGAAGAGCTATCTTGTACAAGTGTTCATACCTGTTACCTGTTGATGGTGTCGAGAGTTCTGCTCACACAGCCTGCCTGTGGCCAGCCTTCCCCTAGTGATTGTCTCGGGCCAGATTCACGAAGCACTTACGAACCTCAACATCTTTTCTCAATCTTTGGCTGCTTTGTTTACAACTATTAAACAGTTAATGATCTCCGAAGCACTAGGAGGCTGTTTATAACAATAACAACAGTTGATTGGGAAATTTTCATGCTTGTAAACCTGTCAAAGATTGAGGAAAGATGTACACGTTCGTAAGTACTTGCGTAACTGCTTCGTGAATCTGGCTCCTGGTCTGTAAAACTGGTCTGTGTTCGCAGCTCGAGAGCCCACATAGCCATCACAGTCCAGACTGTCTTCTCGAATAATACATCGCATTTTTGAGGTATAAATCCACTAGGGCCAAAAAATGATGTGCTAATAATCATAGCGGCTCGCAAAATTGACGTGATTTCCTGTTTTCTACTGTGGGTCCTCGGTTAGGCTCGGGCCTTTTAATACATCAGTTTAATGACGTTGTGAATGCTGCCAGAGGACGGGGTGCAGAGTCAGGCTGATCCGGTCACCTCAGCACAAACTTGTTCATTTGTCTTGATCATTACGGCAAAATCACCGAGACATATTATACCAAAATGCAGATGTATTCAGATGGAAGGCGTAAGATAACCTAAGACCAGAATTCAGGAAATTGTCTTCAGGAAAACATAAGTGAATAGGGGCAAGTTAAAAGAATATGGCTCCATGGTCTAAATGCTGCAGTGGCAGAAAACAAATACAGGGAACAAGTTACGTGATATCAAGTTACGTGATATCAAGTTACGCGATATCAAGTTACGTGATATCAAGTTACGTGATGTCTCAAATGATTGGCCAAAGTTCGGTGTGAACATTTCTTGCGTATTCTGTCCAGGTTAGTATATAGTCGCTGTTGTCTTTATTGTTCTTTACTTGTAATGACTTGCATGAGTGTTTTGACGGGTGGCCAGGATTATTTCCTGAGATTTCGTCATAACTATTTTACCGACAGTCGAAACCCAGTGGTAGGAAATGTTGACATATCAGCCGACCCGTGTTGGACTTGTAGCGTAGAGGGGAGGCAGCTTTACAGCCGGCAGCGTGGATGAATGCCTGGATGAGAATTAGCGTGGTGGACTGCCTCACTCATGCCCCCTACCTCACCCATGCCCCCTACCTCACCCATGGCCCCCTACCTCACCCATGCCCCCTACCTCACCCATGGCCCCCTACCTCACCCATGGCCCCCTACCTCACCCATGGCCCCCTACCTCACCCATGGCCCCCTACCTCACCCATGGCCCCCTGCCTCACCCATGGCCCCCTGCCTCACCCATGGCCCCCTGCCTCACCCATGCCCCTACCTCACCCATGGCCCCCTACCTCACCCATGGCCCCCTACCTCACCCATGGCCCCCTACCTCACCCATGGCCCCCTACCTCACCCATGCCCCCTACCTCACCCATGGCCCCCTACCTCACCCATGGCCCCCTACCTCACCCATGCCCCCTTCCTCACCCATGCCCCCTACCTCACCCATGCCCCCTTCCTCACCCATGCCCCCTACCTGACCCATGCCCCCTTCCTCACCCATGGCCCCCCTACCTCACCCATGGCCCCCCTACCTCACCCATGGCCCCCTACCTCACCCATGGCCCCCTACCTCACCCATGGCCCCCTACCTCACCCATGCCCCCTACCTCATGCCTGCCTCATCAGCACCCTGGTCACCGTGCTCCGGTAATCACATCATTAAGCCACACAAGCCGACACATGTACTTGATGTTGTGCAATATCCTGTGCGACCATCCTCACCGCTCAAGAATGGTTGTGGTGTCTTAAGGAACCCATTAGTGTTTTAATCGCTGGAAACACTGGTTTAATTGCTGCTGTCGCTTCGTATACCACTGCTGCTTCTGATACAAGTTCTGTTGTTGTCTGAAGCAGTTGGTGTTTCCTGGGGCAATTGCTGTTGTTTCCGGTTGCTTCCGGTGCTGTTGTCATTACCGCACCTGTTCTAGTTGCAGCTACAGTGCCGGCACTGTTGCATCTTGAACAGTAAGAGGTGTGAGGTGACATGGGGCAAGTGTGGTTCTTGGTGGTGCTACCTGTCCTCGACTCAAGTCCATTACATCCAGCTGTCGACCCCACAGACGCATTCATCAATTTTTACATGCTCTTCATTCAAAAAGGGAATATTCTCAAATATAAATTAATATTATAACAGCATATTGTGTATATATAGACATAGGTTAGGTTAGGTGTTTAGGTTCTGTTGGCGATTATTTGTATTTGTAGTACGTGGGTGAAGCATTTACAGCGTTGTGGTTCGAACAAAATTCGTCAGTGAAGCACTTGTTCCGGAAGTGTTCGAACGAAATCAGTTGTGAGTCGTGTGTAAACCGTTTTTCATTCATAAACAGCTGGGGGTTTGGCGGGTGGATGGAATCACCTTCCGGTCTTTGTTTGGAGGACGGGCTGGGTGGTGAGAGTCCACCCTGATATAAAAGCGAGCTCCGCCTTATTGCAGTAACGATTGGAAGGAGTCAAGTACAAGTACACTTGTGCTCAAGGGCCTCAGGATGCTTCTGCTGTATTCGACTACATACTTAACCGTCGTTTGTGTACGTCTGTAGCTCCCAGCCAGTATGTAGGCTGTAGTGTGTGGCTGTGAACGGAAGAACGGAAGTAGAAGAACGCCCAGCACCTTCAGGTGAGCTCTAGGCCTTAGACCGGGCTTGGGTAGGGAATTTACTGATATATTATATATACTAATGCAGTATGCGTGGTATACCGAGGTGCTTCGGAACTGAGTATGCTCCTAGGAATATGATTATATGCTCAAATCCACAAGGGCCATGACGAGGATTCGAACCTGCGTCCGAGAGCATCCCAGACACTGCCTTAATCGACTGAGCTACGACAGGGTAAAAGGCAGTGTCTGGGATGCTCCCGGACGCAGGTTCGAATCCTCGTCATGGCCCTTGTGGATTTGTTCATTTGGTGCATCACGCTAGTGTGATCTCTGTGTGATTATATGCTATTGTCCTGGGATGCTCTTGAACAATAGTAAAGTAATTTGAAAAAAGTAGCTTATACTTTAGCCGACTTGTACTTTTACAGACTTGGAAGTGTTAAATGAATTTCCAAGTTATTGGTATTAAATACTGAAATTTAATGATGTTTCTCACCACAAAGGTATATATGTTCCCCCGTTGGTCATGAAACTGCAAGTAACTGTCTCCTTTCTCAGGATGTTTATATCTCGGGGGTAACAACCGTTACACTCGTGTTTAGTTACACAATATTGCACTTTCCCAGCCCTAGAATATCAGTGTCTAACCTCTTACTTATATATTAGTAACTTGATAAATGGTGAGGTCAAACTGAACACGAGTGACAGATACGAAGATACTTTAATAAGAATACAAGTTACGATGAGGATATCTTTAAAAAAAGAATGTTTATTGTTATTCTTAGCTCAGGATGTTTGGTGGAGGCAGTGAAGGAGGAGGCGGCACTCTGGGCGGCACTCACGTCAAGGTAACAACAACATGGCCAGGTGTGTAATTGTCAGGTCACGTGACACGTGGAGTTATGTAAACACGTGGCCAAAGAGCATCAGGTGCTTCAACTCCGCGGGAATTCGGGTACGGCGGGTGGGGGGGGGGCGCTCTTGCCAAACACTACACTGTCTATATGTTCCTTTCTTACTGCAAGATCTGCAACCGACTCACGGTTGAACATGCCGTGGAAGCCTTTACCAGCTGCTTTCAATCTTAGACGTCTAGCGGGAGGAAGGACGCGTCTCTTAGAAGGTGTTTACCTGCTTAAAGGGAGAATGTTTAGCGGCTGGGAGACCCCGGCAACAACTTTAGGGAGAGGGGGGAGGGGGGGTGGGGCGTCCCGTTTCGCCCGCGCATCCAAATCAGCTGAGAGCATGACGTCACGTGGAGGCCACGCCCACCGTGACGTCACGGGCAGCAGACCCCGCCTCCTCCCCCCTGGCCGACGCCTGGCCCAGTGCCAAGTCTGGCTCCGTGTCGCCCTAGACACCCCCGGCACTCCTCCTCCGCTGCTTCCATCTCTCCCTCCCTCCCTCTTATATTGAATTCCTACGCAACACAACGTGCCACATCCTCCGCTTTCACCTAACATGCCGCCCTTTATTTCCCCCGTGTAGTGGCTCTTAATTGATTTATCATCCGCGGTTTCTCCTATCATGCTCAACTACTCGATAATAATGGAAGGTGTTCACGTGTTAGTAAGAAATTACGCGGGGAAAATAATGGTTTTCCTCCCCCCCCCCCCTTGGTTGGTCGCAGTGCCGTTACGCAGTCTAGTTCACCTTCAATTCTAAGACATTCCTTCAAGAGCGGACAGTAGCCGGGGCAAGAGACTGCTATCCTTTCCTCCTCCATCCCCCTCTCCCCCTTACCTGGGGGTTTGGGCGGCCCCCCGAGGGAACACCGAGGTGTTGGTAGCCTCTATGGTCTACACTGACACACGGCCCCTAGCACCTGCCGCCCCCACCATCCCTCTCCATGTGTTGCTCTGTTACTGAGCTCTGGCACTGTTGTTATGTGACTTTGTGTTATTTCTTGCTTAACCCTGTTGTAACATTGTGAGCTGTGACTGTGTAACGGTGTGTGACTGTAACGGTGTGTGACTGTGTAACGGTGTGTGACTGTGTAACGGTGTGTGACTGTGTAGCGGTGTGTGACTGTGTAGCGGTGTGTGACTGTGTAGCGGTGTGTGACTGTAGCGGTGTGTGACTTGTAACGGTGTGTGACTGTGTAACGGTGTGTGACTGTGTAGCGGTGTGTGACTGTGTAGCGGTGTGTGACTGTGTAGCGGTGTGTGACTGTGTAGCGGTGTGTGACTGTGTAGCGGTGTGTGACTGTGTAGCGGTGTGTGACTGTGAGGTGTGTGTGTGTGTGACGCGGGGAGCTGTTTGCAACCCAAAATCTTGTTTAGACTACTTTTTATACTTTTTGTAACTATTTTAGATTTACTTTTTGTAACTAGTTCATCATACATATGGTGACGTGATGGGTAATTAGATAGTAGAATTTGGTATTATTCACTTTATACAGTCTTGAAAAAATCATGTTAAAAACTAACTTAAATATTCCTAGGCTTAGTATAACATATCTTTTACACAGTTTTATCTTTGTACTGTACCTGGTTGATACCTGGTTGATACCTGGTTGATGGGGTTCTGGGAGTTCTTCTACTCCCCAAGCCCGGCCCGAGGCCAGGCTTGACTTGTGAGAGTTTGGTCTACTAGGCTGTTGCTTGGAGCGGCCCGCAGGCCCACATACCCACCACAGCCAGGTTGGTCCAGCACTCCTTGGAGGAAATTATCTAATGTCCTCTTGAAGATCTACGGTTGTTCCGGCAAAATATCTCTTATGCTGGCTGGGAGGATGTTGAACAACCGCGGACCTCTGATGTTTATACAGTGTTCTCTAGTTAGGTTTACCTTATACAGGTAAGGTAAGGTAAGGTACCTTAACTTACCTTGAGGGCTACCTTGAGATGATTTCGGGGCTTAGCGTCCTCCTGGCCCGGTCGTCGATCAGGCCTCCTCGTTGCTGGATTGGTCAACCAAGCTGTTGCTCGCGGCTGCTCGCAGTCTGACGTATGAATCACAGCCTGGTTGATCAGGTATTCTTTGGAGGTGTTTATCCAGTTCTCTCTTGAACACTGTGAGGGGTCGGCCAGTTATGCCCCTTATGTGTAGTGGAAGCGTGTTGAACAGTCTCGGGCCTCTGATGTTGATAGAGTTCTCTCTCAGAGTACCTGTTGCACCTCTGCAATAGGTACTCCTCCTGAATGCCTCAACATACATTAGGGTTGTTAGGATATGTTTTATTAGCAACATAAATACAAAACTTTCCGGTTTGTCCAAATTCAATAGTGCCAAATTCTACTTTCCAATTGTCCACTACGTCAATATATGTACGAGGATTCAAATCGGTACTATAAGTACTACTATCTAAATGAGAGGATTGGCTGGCTGTGTAACTCTGCGAGCTGTGGGACACTGTGACGGTGCGACACAGACTTCGTGTCAACCTTTCCATATAATATACAAATCAGCATGAAAATTTCCTCTGTAGAAGACACTGAAAAACTGTAGGCAGATATTAATGAAGTTTTCGATTGGGGAACTGAAAATAACATGATGGTTAACGGTGACAAGTTCCAGGTACTGAGGTGTGGTGTAAACGAGGAAGTCAAACGAAACACAGGGTACAGGAGACAATTAGACCTACTCGTAGAGGGAAAGCAACATGTAAAAGTTCTGGGAATTATGATGTCTGACGACTTGACAATTAGTGAACATGACCGAGCAAATATAGCGGCGGCCAGGAAAATGATAGGATGGATTATGGATTGGATTATGAGGGCCTGACAGCTGAGTGGACAGCGCTTCGGACTCGCTGAGGTTCCGGGTTCGATCCCCGGTGGAGGCGGAAACAAGTGGGCAGAGTTTCTTTCACCCTGATGTGCTTGTTACCTAGCAGTAAATTGGTACCTGGGAGTTAGACAGCTGCTACGGGCTGCTTCCTGGGGGTGTGAAACAAAAAAGAGGCCTGGTCGAGGACCGGGCCGCGGGGACGCTAAGCCCCAAAATCATCTCAGGATAACGTCAAGATAACGTTCAAATCCAGAGACCCCACAGCAATGCTAACCATATTTAAATCAGTGGTGCTGTCCCGTCTTGAGTATTGCTCGGTACTCATTTCCCCTTTCAGAGCAGGAGAGATCTCTGAATTAGAGGGAATACAGAGAACATATACGGCACGTATAGACGCGCCGTATATGCGCCAAACATCTTAATTATTGGGACCGTCTCAAAGCTCTCCAAATGTACTCTCTGGAAAGGAGACCAGAGAGGTATCAAATAATATACATGGAAGATACTTGAAGATCAGGTCCCAAATTTGCACAGTCGAATAACAACATACTTGAACGAAAGATACGAAACGAAATGCAGAATAGAACCAGTGAAGAGTAGAGGTGCCATAGGCACAATCAGAGAACACTGTCTAAACATCAGAAGTCCACAACTGTTCAACACCCTCCCAGCAAGCATTAGAAATATTGCTGGAACTAAGGTGGACGTATTCAAGATGCACTTGGACAGGTTCTTGCAAGAAGTGCCGGACCAACCAGGCTGTGGTGGATATGTGGGTCGGCGAGACGCTCCAAGCAACAGCCTGTTGAACCAAGTTATCACAAGTCAAGCCTGGCCTCGGGCCGGGCTCGGGGAGTAGAAGAACTCCCGAAACGTTCTCCAGCTATGCTCCCCGGGTCTCCCGTCTCTTCCTCCCCACTTCCACAGCTCCCCTGTTCTTCCGCCCCCACCCTCGCTCCTGGGCACTTGTCGGAAGACGCTCTCCCACCCCGGATGTGATGAGTCACCCCAACACGTCTTGTGGGTGCTTGCAAAATTGTGCTCGGTTGGGGGCTTGTTGCGCGCCTGTAACTGGCTCTATTCCCCTCGCTACCTGTACCTGACCACCACCACCACCCACCGCCACCACCACCATCAGCAGGTGCAGGTCCCCTGACACACGCCCACCCACACGACACACGCCCACCCACTCGTTCTCTTAACCCTTCATCACAGGGTCAGTCACCCACCCTGCGTCTTGACGTGCACATCCTGCTTCGCATCCACCCTGTTTCACCCTCCTCACCCACCCACCCCTTTGCTCTCCCCCCTTACCCCCCTCCACCCACTCCTTTGCTCGCTCCCTTACCTCCCTCCACCCTCCCCTTTGCTCGCTCCCTTACCCCCCTCCACCCTCCCCTTTGCTCGCCCCCTTACCCCCCTCCACCCACCCCTTTGTTCGCCCCTTACCCCCCTCCACCCTCCCCTTTGCTCGCTCTCTTACCCCCCCTCCACCCACCCCTTTGCTCGCTCCCTTACCCCCCCCCCTCCCCTTTGCTCGCTCTTGTAACAAAAGTGACAAGTGTTATGTAATACATCATAAGTATATTTGAGAGTTTTATACCTCGTCAGTGAACTGATAATAATTGCTGCCTGTTTAAGCATCATTTGTTAAATAATAGGATATAACTTATATATTTTAGAAGTTTCATTATCGTAAGTCGTAAGACTAGCGATAAGTCTTACAAGAGTCTATTACGTCTTACTAGTGTCGTAATATAATGAATTTTCCTCATTTTCATAAAAATGTGCTGTATTATTATTCTTTTTTTTAAATTGCGTTACATTTTATATACTCAGAACACGAGAAAATGTTGAGAAAACCTGAGAAAATGAGAAAATATGTAAAGCAACGAAAAGTAGCGGCTCTCAGGCATCTACTTTTCCCTCTGTGTTGGTTGGGTTAAGTGGGTGGCTTGGGTTGGCGCGTTTTAGTGACGCCGTTATTTTGTCGGGGGGGGGGGGGGGGGGGTCTACTCTAAGAGCGGGCTGCCTGCTCGCCTTGCCTTGTCTTGCCTTGCCTTGCCTTGCCTTGCCTTGCCTTGCCTTGCCTTGCCTTGTCTTGTCTTGCCTTGTCTTGTCTTGTCTTGCCTTGCCTTGTTTTCCCTTGCCTTGCCTTGTCTTGCCTTGCCTTGTCTTGTCTTGTCTTGTCTTGCCTTGCCTTGTCTTGCCTTGCCTTGCCTTGTCTTGTCTTGTCTTGTCTTGCCTTGTCTTGCCTTGCCTTGTCTTGTCTTGCCTTGTGTTGTCTTACCTTGCCTTATCTTGTCTTGCCTTGTCTTGTCTTGTCTTGCCTTGTCTTGCCTTGTCTTGTCTTGCCGTGTCTTGCCTTGCCTTGTCTTGCCTTGCCTTGTCTTGTGTTGTCTTGCCTTGCCTTGTCTTGCCTTGTCTTGCCTTGCCTTGCCTTGCCTTGCCTTGCCTTGTCTTGCCTTGTTTTGCCTTGCCTTGCCTTGTTTTGCCTTGTCTTGCCTTGTCTTGTCTTGCCTTGCCTTGTCTTGTCTTGTTTTGCCTTGCCTTGTCTTGCCTTGTCTTGCCTTGCCTTGTCTTGCCTTGCCTTGCCTTGTCTTGCCTTGCCTTGCCTTGCCTTGCCTTGTCTTGCCTTGTCTTGCCTTGCCTTGCCTTGCCTTGCCTTGTCTTGCCTTGTCTTGTCTTGTCTTGTCTTGTCTTGTCTTGTCTTGCCTTGCCTTGCCTTGTCTTGTCTTGTCTTGCCTTGCCTTGCCTTGCCTTTTTTTGTCTTGTCTTGTCTTGCCTTGTCTTGTCTTGTCTTGCCTTGTGGTTCCCAGGACCAATCATGACAATAAAGATGTTAATAATAATACTAATGTTCCGGCTGAAGAGAAGACCGTGACCAGTCCTCTACAACTTACTAATACTTTAGTCAAACAGTCTTCCTTGATTTTTTTACGCACTGAGAAAGCTATACTGTGAGTAGTGCTGGATAGGTGAGTACAGGCTATCTTGAGGTTACCTTAAGATGATTTCGGGGCTTTAGTGTCCCCGCGGCCCGGTCCTCGACCAGGCCTCCACCCCAAGGAAGCAGCCCGTGACAGCTGACTAAGACCCAGGTACCTATTTTACTGCTAGGTAACAGGGGCATATGGTGAAAGAAACTATGCCCATTGTTTCTCGCCGGCGCCTGGGATCGAACCCAGGACCACAGGATGACAAGTCCAGTGTGCTGTCCGCTCGGCCGACCGGCTCCCAGGCTGGTGAGGTCTACGGTGGATATAACCGCGGGTGTGTGAGTCTTGTCTCAAGACACACACATTAATGTGTGTGTCTTGTTTGTTTGTCCTTGTCTGTCCTTGTTTGTTTGGAAGCTTAGTTTGTGTGAGCGGTGTCCAGGTGCAGCGCCCGAAGCTGACCCTGTGTTGTGTTGCTGGTGACTCTTGCCCTTAAGCTGGCAGCCATACCACAGCCACTCGTATTCCGAGGGGGAGCCGGTGGCTGAGCGGACAGAACACTGGACGCGTGATCCTGTGGTCCCGGGTTTGATCCCGGGCGCCGGCGAGAAACAATGGGCATAGTTTCTTTCACCATATGCCCCTGTTACCTAGCAGTAAAATAGGTACCTGGGTCTTAGTCAGCTGTCACGGGCTGCTTCCTGGGGGTGGAGGCCTGGTCGAGGACCGGGCCGCGGGGACATCAAAGCCCCGAAATAATCTCAAGATAACCTCAAGATTCCTACCCTAAGCTTAGACGTGTTTGTATTATCTGGGTGTAAAATACATGGTTGTTGATAATCTTGCCGGTGAGCTCATCATGCATGTAAGGGTCGTGGTTATCATGAGCCATTATCATGCAGTGTTATGCAAGCCTTACGGCCAGTTTACTCTATAATAAACTGCAAATACCCATCACATTTATTATTTGTGTTGTAATACACTGCAATTAGTGTTAGAAGTTAATAATGCCTCCGTAAGCTAGAGCCGTCGTTACTGTAGCGTCTGGTGCTCCAAGGACGATACTTATAGTGACCACAATCATTGCCACCCCGGCCAAGGGGCCAGACACACTTCAAGATGTTACACCACCTAAGATCACATTCACTCCCCAGCGACTATAAGAAATATTGCTGGAACAACCGTGGACATCTTCAAGAGAAAACTGGACTGTTTTCTAAGAGAAGTTCTGGATCAGCCGGGCTGTGGTGGGTATGTGGCCCTGCGGGCCGCTCCAAGCAACAGCCTGGTGGACCAAACTCTCACAAGTCGAGCCTGGCCTCGGGCCGGGCTTGGGGAGTAGAAGAACTCCCAGAACCCCATCAAGCAGGTATCAACCAGGTATCATCTACCACCTCTGGGTTACTCATGCCCATGCCACTTCTTGTGGTGGCTTAATCTTCATCAATCATCAATCACTTACGAGCGCGATGAGTTACAGCCTTGTTCTTGTGCCAGGTAAGTCCAGTACGGGCTCATCTACTTGCAGCTTCTTGTTGCCAGTAGCTGAATCTTAAACAGCAACATTGCGAGTAATGGAAGGCAAGCAACATACCTATGTAAACTAGGAATGCCTCATCAACTACGTTGTAATTCATACATCAGACTGCGTGAAGCGCAGTCTAACAGCCTGCTTGACCTAACAACCAACCAGGAGACCTGATCAAAGACCGGGCGGCCGGGACTTTGACTCTCGAAACTACCTCAAGATAACCTTAAGGTAAGACTGGTCTGGTTACGATATGGGGAACAGATATCGAAATCCTCGCTGTCCAGGTTATCTACATGCAAAATTAAAATCGGGATCATCCACAGTGAATAATTAAGGCTTCCAGAGCACACAATCAGAGAACACTGTATAAACATCAGAGGTCAACGGCTGTTCAACATCCTCCCAGCGAGCATAAGAAATATTGCCGGAACAACCGTGGAATCTTCAAGAGGAAACTAGATAGTTTCCTCCAAGGAGTGCCGGACCAACCGGGCTGTGGTCAACCCGTTCTCGCAAATTTAATAAGTCAATATTGACTTATTAAATATGTGCACAGGTGACATACTAAACATAATAGTTTCCCTTGAAAAGCTTCATAGAAAACACCGACCTTACCTAACCTACTTAGTATGTTAAGATAAGCATCTTATTGCTTCGTAATTACAATTATTACCTAACCTATACCTATAATAGGTTAAGTAACAATTGTAATTACGAAGCTATAAGATGCTTATTTTAACATACTAAGTAGGATAGGTAAGGTCGGTGTTTTCTATGAAGCTTTTCAAGGGAAACTATTATGTTTAGTATGTCACCTATGCACGCAACTAATAAGTCAATATTGACTTAATAAATTTGCGAGAACGGGTTGCTGTGGTGGATATGTGGGCCTGCGGGCCGCTCCAAGCAACAGCCTGGTGGACCAAACTCTCACAAGTCAAGCCTGGCCTCGGGCCGGGCTTGGGGTACTCCCTAAGCCCGGGGAGTAGACGGTAGAGCGACGGTCTCGCTTCTTGCAGGTCGGCGTTCAATCCCCGACCGTCCAAGTGGATGGGCACCATTCCTTCCCCCCCCCGTCCAATCCCAAATCCGTATCCTCATATCCCTTCCACAGCGCTATATAGTCGCAGTAGCCTAGTGCTTTCTCCTACGGGCTCACTATAGCCCGTGCTATATGGAAATTTTGTTCCATCTGAATTTAAAACAAGAACAATAACAAGTACTCTCTCCTGATAATTATGATAATTACCTTACCCTATAGAAAGCAGAGAAAACTTTCAGGCTTTTGTAAGCCAGTTGGCCATAGAAATCCACTTGATGTTCAGTGAAGACACGTTACAGTTCCTGAGCCATGGTAAGGAACCAGTACCTGAGACTACATATCCCCAACAGGCCAGTTTACACACATGTAATAAGTAGCATATATGAACGACTCTGAAATAATCATGTCGAAAGACTTTATACTCTTAAAGAACAAAGTAAAGTAGATGTCACAACAGCAAAACAAATTACTAGCTGGAGAGCGAGAACCTTTCGAACAATAGATCATGTGATTTATACGTCAGACTGCGCGCAAGTGGCTTTTAACAGCCTGGTTGACCAGATGCAGTTGACCTGAACTAGAGGACCTGAACTAGAGGCCGGAACCGGGACTCGGGAACAGTGATTCATGGAACTAAATCAATGTAGACATAAGGTAAGGTGGAACATTGTTGCACTCTTAACAACCCCATTGAAGGCAAGAGAAACTGCTGACTTGGAGAACACACGCAGCATTTCCTTTGCTCGAATCCATTCAATAAAATATTTTAAAATCCCTCAAATTGTACTCTCCATGGGGGCCTGACAGCTGAGTGGACAGCGCTTCGGATTCGTAGTTCCGAGGTTCCGGGTTCAATCCCCGGTGGAGGCGGAAACTAATGGGCAGAGTTTCTTTTACCCTGATGCGCCTGTTCACCTAGCAGTAAATAGGTACCTGGGAGTTAGACAGTTGAGTTAGACAGTTGCTACGGGCTCCTTCCTGGGGATGTGTAACAAAAAGGAGGCCTGGTCGAGGACCGGGCCGCGGGGACGCTAAGCCCCGAAATCATCTCAAGATAACCAGAAGATAACCTCCATAGACCAGGCGAGAGCCGTATATCATAATTTACACTTGGGAAATATTAGAGGGACTCGAGCCAAATCTACAAACCGAAATCATTCCTTGCGATACCGTGAGTCACAGCCAACAGGCCTCTTTTAAGCATCATCTTGCCGTGATTGCATGGATCAACGTCCCTGCGGCCCGGTCTCTAACTAGGCCAGCTGGTTGGTGGTCTGGTCTTCAATGCTGTTTGACGCGGGAACCTCAAGATATGTTGACCATGGGGCCCTATTAATCACGATTCTATTGATTTTTAGGATACATTGACCAGGAAAGTATATTGACCTGAGATTCGATTAAGACAAAAGTGAATGGGAAGATAGGGAACGGTTGGATAATCCCTGGAGCATTACAGCTGTACCGGGAAGAGGCTCCCCAAACGCCCCGTGATTACAGTGTTTTGGGAAATGTTACCTGGACAGCCGGAGAGCAGAATACTGCTCGAGGTCGGCCATAATTAAATCGACCACAGTATAAGATGCGACCGTTCTCTGCAGTTATATGAATATATGACTGCTTGATATACACTGTTTGCTCCAGGGTGTTCACGAACTATTCACCCATCCCCCCCCCCCAATTATAAGCCTTAATAAACTCAATTACATGGAGCTCTTTAAAACGGTTTTGCGGTATTTAACAACACAAATTTATTTTCGTGTTGTGTCATTAAATAAGATGCTGTGGTCAGTATAGGGACGAGATGGCAATTATAAACAGGTTCGAGAATCCAGGAGTTATTAGATAGTGTTGAACTTTTGTCCCAGAAGATTCACATTTGTTTTGAACGTGTTACATAAATGCTACATAATATGACCCCGAGTATTTAACTTGTGCTTCTTAGTATCGTTCCAATGTATATAAGTATGAGTATGATTTTTGCATGTGCTGATATTATTCTCTCTCTCTTTCACAGGTAAGAAAAGAGGCTGGCAGCAGATGGTAGGAGTACCGCCACAAGGTGAAGGAGGTAAGGTGTGCTGGGGGCTGGAGGATTGGTGTGTGTGTGGGCGAATGGGGGAAGGTGGGTAGAGGAATGGGGTGTTGGGGGCTGGCAATGTTAGGTAGGAAGGAGGCCCACGTTTCGATCTCATTTTCAGCAGTATCGATTCCTTACATTTAATCCTGCTGCCTTTTTTTAAGATGTACTGGTATGATAGTAATGTTTTGTGTGTGTGTGCCACTTTCTGAGGTGTTTTATGCTGGTGGGTACGGTACTCATTATGTGATAATTGAGCTTCAGCTGTTGGGGTCCCGCCTCTCAGCCTTGTACAGGTTTCGAAACGCTCTGGGCTGTTTACACTTGAATATAAGAAGCTCATTGTTTGGTATGTATGTCTCGAGTCTTGGGCTAGTGTTTTTTTTGGAGGGGGGGGGCTGAATTTTACTAATTCGCTCTCTTGTTATAAAGATGACGATGAACGCAGGTGAGGTAGAAGAGCATGAGTGAGAACCTCTACAGTGTCAGTCTTCTGAAGAAGTGGACCGAGATCGCCAGATAATTGAGGCTAACGTCATGAATACATTCAGATGTAGTTATGATCAATTGATTAAAAATTAAGATACCTGCTTGATGGGGTTCTGGGAGTTGTTCTACTTCCCGAGGCCAGGCTCGACTTGTGAGAGCTTGGTCCAACAGGCTGTTGCTTGGAGAGGCCTGCAGGCCCACATATGCACGCCAGCCCGGTTAGTCCGGCACTTGAAGAAAACTATCTAGTTTTCTCTTGAAGATGTCCACTCTTCACTATGTCGTCTACTCATAAAAATCCTAGTGTCATCTGCAAAGGATGTTACAGTACTATAGATTGTGTGCTTGTCTAGGTCCAGTATGAGGATGAGAAAATACTGGAACAAGCACAGTACCCTGGCTAACTGACCTTTTCACGGCTGATGGTCCGGATTTAATTTTGTTGATTATTACACATTGGATTTCTGTTAGTCAGCAAATTGTATTTCCATCTGCCTATTTTTCCGGTAATTCATTTTGAACGCATTTTGTGTGCAATAACACCATGGTCACATTTGTCGAAGGCTTTTGCGAAATCTTTGTAAATTACATCAGGTCTATGTCTTCCATGGCATCTAGTGCCATGTCATAGTGGTCCAGCAACTGTGACAGGCAAGAGCGCCCTGTTCTAAAACCATATTGTCCGGGGTTATGGAGATGCTGTGATTCCATGTACTTTGTGATCTTACTTCTTAGCACTCTCTCAAAGATTTTTATGTGTGATGGTATGCTATCGGTCTGTACTTTTTTGCCTCTGCCTTATTTGCTCCTTTATGGAGTGGTGCTATCTCTGCTGTTTTTAGTATGTCAGGGATAACGCCAGTGTCTAGGCTTTGTCTCCACAGAATGTGAAATAATTCTCACATCCCATCAATCCTATTTACTCTATAGCCCTTACTCCTCACTGCCCCGTTCCTCCACATTACTCCTCAGCCTCCTCTTCCTCCCCCTTCACACTTCAGCCCCTCCTCTTAATCCCCAGCACCTCCCTCTCACACCCCATCCCATGACCGTAGAAATAGCCTAAGCTACTCTATCCCTTTAGGATGGATTTTATTGTCGCAATAAACGTACTTGAACCTTCACACCACAGCTCCTCCTCATATTCCAGCTCCTCCCTTCCTCATGCCCCAGCCCCTATCACTCATCGCCCAACCCGTCCTCTTAAAAAGAACGTCACTTTTGGCTGGTATGCGCGATATGGCTAAATTTGGACGTAATTTGAAATGAAATCGACTCACAAAAGTGACGTTCTGTTCCGTTTTCTATTTGAGTCGTCCGCCTTACGCGCAGAGGTTATAAGAGGACACTTTAAATTCACGTTTTTCATAACGTTTTGAAACTTTATGTGAATTTCCTGCCCACCTAACCTATCAGAGGACCCTTAACTTACTGTTGTTGAAAAAAGAAATCCCAAATTTATTTTAATTTTTTTTTCATTTTCAAATTACGTCCAAATTCGGCCATACGGGCAAACGGCCAAAAGCGACGTTCTTTTTAAGAGGACAGGTTGCATCGCCCCCCCCACATACCCCACTCCCCCCGTCACACTCCACTCCCCCCCATACCCCACTCCCTCCCGTCACACCCCACTCCCCCGTCACACCCCACTCCCCTGTCACACCCCACTCCCCTGTCACACCCCACTCCCCTGTCACACCCCACTCCCCCCATACCCCACTCCCCCCATACCCCACTCCCTCCCGTCACACCCCACTCCCCCGTCACATCCCACTCCCCCCGTCACACACCACTCCCCCCGTCACACCCCACTCCCCCCGTCACACCCCACTCCCCCCGTCACACCCCACTCCCCCCGTCACACCCCACTCCCCCAGTCACACCCCACTCCCCCCCATACCCCACTCCCTCCCGTCACACCCCACTCCCCCAGTCACACCCCACTCCGTCACATCCCACTCCCCCGTCACACACCACTCCCCCCGTCACACCCCACTCCTCCCGTCACACTCCACTCCCCCCGTCACACCCCACTCCCCCAGTCACACCCCACTCCCCCGTCACATCCCACTCCCCCGTCACACACCACTCCCCCCGTCACACCCCACTCCCCCCGTCACACCCCACTCCCCCCGTCACACCCCACTCCCCCCCGTCACACCCCTCCCCCCCGTCACACCGCACTCCCCCCCGTCACACCGCACTCCCCCCCGTCACACCGCACTCCCCCCCGTCACACCGCACTCCCCCCCGTCACACCGCACTCCCCCCCGTCACACCGCACTCCCCCCCGTCACACCGCACTCCCCCCCCGTCACACCGCACTCCCCCCCGTCACACCGCACTCCCCCCCGTCACACCGCACTCCCCCCCGTCACACCGCACTCCCCCCCCGTCACACCGCACTCCCCCCCGTCACACCGCACTCCCCCCGTCACACCGCACTCCCCCCGTCACACCGCACTCCCCCCGTCACACCGCACTCCCCCCCCCCCGTCACACCGCACTCCCCCCCCCCGTCACACCGCACTCCCCCCCCCGTCACACCGCACTCCCCCCCCCCGTCACACCGCACTCCCCCCCGTCACACCGCACTCCCCCCCGTCACACCGCACTCCCCCCCGTCACACCGCACTCCCCCCGTCACACCGCACTCCCCCCCGTCACACCGCACTCCCCCCCGTCACACCGCACTCCCCCCCGTCACACCGCACTCCCCCCGTTACACCCCACTCCCCCCGTTACACCCCACTCCCCCCGTTACACCCCACTCCCCCCGTTACACCCCACTCCCCCCGTCACACCCCACTCCCCCCGTCACACCCCACTCCTCCCGTCACACCCCACTCCCCCCGTCACACCCCACTCCCCCCCCCGTCACACCCCACTCCCCCCCCGTCACACCCCACTCCCCCCCGTCACACCCCCACTCCCCCCGTCACACCGTCACACCCCACTCCCCCCGTCACACCCCACTCCCCCCCGTCGCACCCCACTCCCCCCCCCCGTCGCACCCCACTCCCCCCCCGTCGCACCCCACTCCCCCCCGTCGCACCCCACTCCCCCCGTCACACCCCACTCCCCCCGTCACACCCCACTCCCGTCACACCCCACTCCCCCCCGTCACACCGCACTCCCCCGTCACACCCCACTCCCCCCCGTCACACCCCACTCCCCCCGTCACACCCCACTCCCCCCGTCACACCCCACTCCCCCCGTCACACCCCACTCCCCCCGTCACACCCCACTTCCCCCGTCACACCCCACTCCCCCCGTCACACCCCACTCCCCCCGTCACACCCCACTCCCCCGTCACACCCCACTCCCCCCGTCACACACCACTCCCCCCGTCACATCCCACTCCCCCCGTCACATCCCACTCCCCCCGTCACACCCCACTCCCCCCGTCACACCCCACTCCCCCCGTCACACCCCACTCCCCCCGTCACACCCCACACCCCCCTCCCCCGTCACACCCCCCTCCCCCCGTCACACCCCCTCCCCCCCGTCACAAACAACTCCCCCCCCGTCACACACCACTCCCCCCCGTCACACACCACTCCCCCCGTCACACACCACTCCCCCCGTCACACCCCACCCCGCCCGTCACACCCCACTCCCCCCGTCACACACACCACTCCCCCCGTCACACACACCACTCCCCCCGTCACACACCACTCCTCCCGTCACACACCACTCCTCCCGTCACGCCCCACTCCTCCCGTCACACCCCACCCCCCGTCACACCCCACCCCCCGTCACACCCCACTCCCCCCGTCACACCCCACTCCCCCGTCACACCCCACTCCCCCGTCACACCCCACTCCCCCGTCACACCCCACTCCCCCGTCACACCCCACTCCCCCCGTCACACACTCCTCCCGTCACACCCCACTCCCCCCGTCACATCCCACTCCCCCCGTCACATCCCACTCCCCCCGTCACATCCCACTCCCCCCGTCACACCCCACTCCCCCGTCACACCCCCCTCCCCCGTCATACCCCCCTCCCCCCGTCACACCCCACTCCCCCCGTCACACCCCACTCCTCCCGTTACACCCCACTCCCCCCGTCACACCCCACTCCCCCCGTCACACCCCACTCCCCCCGTCACACCCCACTCCCCCCGTCACACACAACTCCCCCCCGTCACACACCACTCCCCCCGTCACACCCCACCCCGCCCGTCACACCCCACTCCCCCGTCATACCCCACTCCCCCCGTCACACACCACTCCCCCCGTCACACACCACTCCTCCCGTCACGCCCCACTCCTCCCGTCACACCCCACTCCCCCCGTCACACCCCACTCCCCCCGTCACACCCCACTTCCCCCGTCACCCCCCACTCCCCCCGTCACGCCCCACTCCCCCCGTCACACCCCACTTCCCCGTCACGCCCCACTCCTCCCGTCACGCCCCACTCCTCCCGTCACGCCCCACTCCCCCCGTCACGCCCCACTCCCCCCGTCACAACCCACTCCCCCCGTCACGCCCCACTCCCCCCGTCACGCCCCACTCCCCCCGTCACGCCCCACTCCCCCCGTCACGCCCCACTCCCCCCGTCACACCCCACTCCCCCCGTCACACCCCACTCCCCCCGTCACGCCCCACTCCTCCCGTCACGCCCCACTCCCCCGTCACACCAATCCACGCGTCACAACTCAAATAATAGGGGTGTGACGCAATAGCTTCACAGTGCAAGAACCCATTTCAATGTTAAAATAAGGAACTAGTCCTGTGTTGCAAGAAACAGAATAGCAAGGCTCACATGTGCGCAAAGAAAGGAGAGAGAGAGAGAGAGAGAGAGAGAGAGAGAGAGAGAGAGAGAGAGAGAGAGAGAGAGAGAGAGAGAGAGAGAGAGAGAGAGAGAGCGAGAGCGCCCATATAGTGCACAACAGGGCAAGGGTTGAGGCATGCTTGAAGGGTGACAGGGATTAAAGCGAGTGGATCCACCTAGTTCTTCAGGGTCAAGGTTGCCAGTTGGGAAGGAGGGGAGTGTGATTCAAGGTCATGCCGGTACTGGGCAGGGGGGTGGTGGCAGGCACCTGGCGAGCGGGACCCTTGGGCCCAGGGGGAGGGGAGGGGCCACCGTGGGAAAGCAAGGGGACAGGGAAGGGAAGGGGCCGGGAAGGATTCTCCTGGAAGACGTTTCTCCTTTGTGAAAATGCTGTCCTTTGCTTTCTCGGTGTTATTTGTTTACTTTTCTATATATTTCTGACTTATACATGACGTATTGGGGAAGGTAATACAGCGGTGATGTGTTTGTATTGAGGTTTGTGTGTTGCGTAGGGCGCGAGGCTTGGCCAGAGTGGCGCGGGGCGTACGCTCCTCCTCCTCCTCCTCTCTAATTTATTGATCGTGGTGCTATGGTAGCATCGCCCGTGTTACAGTCTCTTAATGGTGTGGCATTCACCGTGAAGTGTGTACATGTGTCTCTGTGCTAGAAGGCGGCTGCCGTGGAGGCGGCAGATGTGTGCGAGGCTGTGGAGATGGAGGTTGTGGGGGTTTGGGGACGGAGGAGGATGTGGTCGGGTGGGGGGTGGAAGGGGTTAGGGGGTGGGGGTGGAGCGTGCGCGTAAACTGTCGTGGCCGGCCCCGTCCCTCCTCACACACATGCTGTAAAGGTCTGTACCACAGCGCCTGTACCACAGCGCCTGGACCACAGCGCCTGGACCTGGTGGCTCCCCACTCCGCATCCTCACTTCCCCACACTCGCCTCCATACCTTCATCCTCCCCCCCCCCCCCAAAAAAAAAAAAACGGAATCACATTGTGCGAAGTGTTGATAGTATGGAACAATTATAATAAGGAGAAAGTGATAAAGCTACTTGTCCGTTGGTTACATGGTATTCTTCACCACTGTATTGAGGTGGAGTTGAAGCTTTAGCATTGTCTCAAGTGGCGGGATTATTGCGTGTTGTGTTTGTGTGAGTGTGTGAGCACTGGCGGAGGAAGCGTGGGCGAGTGTGTTGCGGCGTGGGACTTGGAGGGAGGTGGTTGCGTCGGCGTGAGAGTGAGGTAGACGCGCGTGCGCGGGTAGCGAGTGCATGCGTGTGGCGGGCGGCGGCACTGTCCTGGCCGCTCTAGGAGTCGTCAATCCTCACGGGCAGGGCGCTTGTGTTGCTACCTCGCCTCTAGTGGGCCAGGCGCGGGGCCTCGCGCTGCTTGGGTGTCGAGGAGTAGCTAGCCACCACCCGCCCCCCCCCCCCCGTCCTCCTCTACTGCTCCTCAACCACTACTGCCAACCTCAACAACCAACCTGTTTCATGCCGTCGCTCACTAAGGAACGAGTCGCTACCATACCACGCAAAGTATATTATTAGTGAATACTTTAAGTATTGATTTGATGGTGTATTGGATGATGGAAAAGAATGATTTGTGATGATACAGGTGAGCAGTTGAATACGCTTCTTGCCTCCTGCGACCCGGCTTCTGACCTACTTATTCAGGTGGCATAGTGCCGACCTCTTTTCTCCATCGATGTGGACTGGCACCTGGCAGTGTGGTGCCTGTGCCGTGGCACTAGCAGTCAGTATGCCAGTAGTGTTGTTACTGAACTAGGAGACTTGACAAGTCGCAGCTCAACCATCCCCCCGTATTATTGACACTTTACAACCTACAATCTTCACTGTACCAGGATTCTCTCGGTGAAATGATTAAGTGAGTGGTGTCCCGAGTTAGTTGTTATGAGATGTGTGAAGAGTAGTGGCCGGAACTACTAGAGCCGCGTGTGTTGTGTGTGTGTGTGTGTGTGTGTGTGTGTGTGTGTGTGTGTGTGTGTGTGTGTGTGTGTGTGTGTGTGTGTGTGTGTGTGTTTGTGTGTGTGTGTACTCACCTAGATGTGCATGCGGGGGTTGAGCTCTGGCTCTGGTCCCGCCTCTCAACCGTCAATCAACAGGTGTACAGATTCCTAAGCCTATTGGGCTCTATCATATCTACACTTGAAACTGTGTATGGAGTCAGCCTCCACCACATCACTTCCTAATGCATAGTGTGTGTGTGTGTGTGTGTGTGTGTGTGTGTGTGTGTGTGTGTGTGTGTGTGTGTGTGTGTGTGTGTGTGTGTGTGTGTCATTACTGGTGTGGTGTCAAGCTCACTTGTCTAACCTGTTGCGTGGCACAAGTCAACACCAACACCGTACTGTTTACTCAAGTTGCTGCCATTTTCCTCCACCAGCTGCCTTAAACAACAAGGTCTCATTTTGCTCTGCGTATGAAACTTGTAGAGAACCTAAGATTTTTGTTTATTTTATCAACCGAATGAAGTTGGAAGATGTTAGTGACTGTGTTAGTTAGGAAGATGGCTCGAGCGTTGAAGTGGCGGCGTCGCTGTGTGAGGACTGATGCCAGAGTTGCGAGTGTTAGTTAGGAAGATGGCTCGAGCGTTGTAGTGGCGGCGTCGCTGTCTGAGGACTGATGCCAGAGTTGCGAGTGTTAGTTAGGAAGATGGCTCGAGCGTTGAAGTGGCGGCGTCGCTGTCTGAGGACTGATGCCAGAGTTGCGAGTGTTAGTTAGGAAGATGGCTCGAGCGTTGTAGTGGCGGCGTCGCTGTCTGAGGACTGATGCCAGAGTTGCGAGTGTTAGTTAGGAAGATGGCTCGAGCGTTGTAGTGGCGGCGTCGCTGTCTGAGGACTGATGCCAGAGTTGCGAGTGTTAGTTAGGAAGATGGCTCGAGCGTTGAAGTGGCGGCGTCGCTGTCTGAGGACTGATGCCAGAGTTGCGAGTGTTAGTTAGGAAGATGGCTCGAGCGTTGTAGTGGCGGCGTCGCTGTCTGAGCACTGATGCCAGAGTTGCGAGTGGTGGTCCAAGCCTCGCGTCACAGGGTATGATTGGTGGCATCTTTTGTATGCCACTTATGATGATGTAAAATGTATGTATGATGTAAAAATGTTGTCCCGTGGGGCGAGTTTATTATGCAGCGCCACTCACGTGTGTGTGTGTGTATGCCTCTTGTTACTATATCGTTGTTACTGGTGTGTGTTGTGACTTGTTATATAATACATAATAATAACATATAATAATTTTATATGATATCCTCACACCTTTTAGTGTGTGTCTTGCGCTACGGTGGGACCACTGTTTTATCAACGTATTCTTCGTCATTATGGTATGCTGTGATTGGTGCTTGGCCTGTTGTGTGCTTGTGAGTTGTGTCATGTGTTTACCTGTAGCCGGTTTCGAGAGTTTGTTCATCTCGTGCAGCCTGGCCTGAGACCAGATGATATGGTGTCACATTTTATAATGTGTTGCGCCCGATGTCCCAGTAAGTTTTCTGTTTAAAACTGCTCCTAGGAGTAATTGTTGATAAAAATGACTCTTAGAATCATGAAATGTTGTATTGTACTCACCTAGTTGTGTTTGCGTGGGGTTGAACTCTGGCTCTTTGGTCCCGCCTCTCAACTGACATTGTAAAAACTGATCTGTGCTCGTTACCAACATTTTAACAATTTCAAATCGAGCTGTTAAGAGGAAAGTGTGTAAGCCGACTTGGACAACATTCGGACGTTGGACAGCCGACGTCCAACAACTTGGACAACAGATGTGTGCCTCCACAGTGCCTCAAGTGTGACCTTCCAGCAAGTATACTTAATCCTGAACATACTCCAGGGCCTACAAGGAATTCGTCTGTGTATACACCGAGAAGCGTGGTACACACTCTGAGCGAAGGGGCAGATGTGTTTCCGAAGAGGGAGACGTGTGTGTGTAGCTGAGGGGAAGGGTTATCACGCAGCAGGTGTGGGGATCTCAGGGGACAACTTTGGGTAAGAGGAAACGTATATGTATTGAGAGGAAGAGACGCCAGCAGTTAGCAGAGGTGGTAGATGTATTGAGTGCGTGAGGCAGGTGCATGGAGCGCATGAGGCAGGTGCATGGAGCGCATGAGGCAGGTGCATGGAGCGCATGAGGCAGGTGCATGGAGCGCATGAGGCAGGTGCATGGATCGCGTGAGGCAGGTGCGTGGAGCGCGTGAGGCAGGTGCGTGGAGCGCGTGAGGCAGGTGCGTGAGGCAGGTGCGTGAGGCAGGTGCGTGGAGCGCGTGAGGCAGGTGCGTGGAGCGCGTGAGGCAGGTGCGTGGAGCGCGTGAGGCAGGTGCGTGGAGCGCGTGAGGCAGGTGCGTGGAGCGCGTGAGGCAGGTGCGTGGAGCGCGTGAGGCAGGTGCGTGGAGCGCGTGAGGCAGGTGCGTGGAGCGCGTGAGGCAGGTGCGTGGAGCGCGTGAGGCAGGTGCGTGGAGCGCGTGAGGCAGGTGCGTGGAGCGCGTGAGGCAGGTGCGTGGAGCGCGTGAGGCAGGTGCGTGGAGCCCGTGAGGCAGGTGCGTGAGGCAGGTGCGTGGAGCGCGTGAGGCAGGTGCGTGGAGCGCGTGAGGCAGGTGCGTGGAGCGCATGAGGCAGGTGCGTGAGGCAGGTGCGTGGAGCGCGTGAGGCAGGTGCGTGGAGCGCGTGAGGCAGGTGCGTGGAGCGCGTGAGGCAGGTGCGTGGAGCGCGTGAGGCAGGTGCGTGGAGCGCATGAGGCAGGTGCGTGAGGCAGGTGCGTGGAGCGCGTGAGGCAGGTGCGTGGAGCGCGTGAGGCAGGTGCGTGGAGCGCGTGAGGCAGGTGCGTGGAGCGCGTGAGGCAGGTGCGTGGAGCGCGTGAGGCAGGTGCGTGGAGCGCATGAGGCAGGTGCGTGAGGCAGGTGCGTGGAGCGCGTGAGGCAGGTGCGTGGAGCGCGTGAGGCAGGTGCGTGGAGCGCGTGAGGCAGGTGCGTGGAGCCCGTGAGGCAGGTGCGTGAGGCAGGTGCGTGGAGCGCGTGAGGCAGGTGCGTGGAGCGCGTGAGGCAGGTGCGTGGAGCGCATGAGGCAGGTGCGTGAGGCAGGTGCGTGGAGCGCGTGAGGCAGGTGCGTGGAGCGCGTGAGGCAGGTGCGTGGAGCGCGTGAGGCAGGTGCGTGGAGCCCGTGAGGCAGGTGCGTGAGGCAGGTGCGTGGAGCGCGTGAGGCAGGTGCGTGGAGCGCGTGAGGCAGGTGCGTGGAGCGCATGAGGCAGGTGCGTGAGGCAGGTGCGTGGAGCGCGTGAGGCAGGTGCGTGGAGCGCGTGAGGCAGGTGCGTGGAGCGCGTGAGGCAGGTGCGTGGAGCGCGTGAGGCAGGTGCGTGGAGCGCGTGAGGCAGGTGCGTGGAGCGCGTGAGGCAGGTGCGTGGAGCGCGTGAGGCAGGTGCGTGGAGCGCGTGAGGCAGGTGCGTGGAGCGCGTGAGGCAGGTGCGTGGAGCGCGTGAGGCAGGTGCGTGGAGCGCGTGAGGCAGGTGCATGGAGCGCGTGAGGCAGGTGCATGGAGCGCATGAGGCAGGTGCATGGAGTACGCTAGAAAGGGTACATTTAGTAAAAGGGGAATTGTATGTTGATTTGATTGGGAAAATATGTTATGTGGATGAATACTCTTTGTGTATTAATCGGAAAACATATATTTAGTTTAAAGATGTATTCGTTGATGAACAAACGATCTGCTAGTAAAGCAGGTGCAAAAAATGATAGACCAATAGCTCTAACCTCACACACCATAAAATGTTTGAAAGAGGGTTAAGAAGTAAGGTTGCAAGTCACATGGAATCACAATATCTCCATAACCCTGGACAACACGGGTTCAGAACAGGGCGCTCCTGCCTCTCACAGTTGCTAGATCACCATAACATGGCCACAGGTGCCGTGGAAGACATGCAAAACGCAGATGTAATATACACACACTTTGCAAAAGCTGTCAACAAATGACCATGGTGTTATTGAGCACAAAATGCGTGCAAAAAGTATTACAGGCAAAGTAGGGAGATGGATCTTCAACTTCCTAACGAACAGAACGCAGAGTGTAATAGTCAACACAGTAAAATCCGGATCATCTACTGTGAAAAGCTCAGTATCCCCCAAAGTACCTTACATGCTCTGGTACTTTTTCTCATCCTAATATCTAGCCCATCTTCCTGTTTTGGTAGTACCTATAGTAACGATTGAGTTGGACAAACTGGAAAACTATTTTTTTTTTACTTGTGTTGCTTTGACAAACGAACCTAACCTTCCTAGGCCTAATACACGATATCTGATGCCTAATATAGTACATATGTGTGCTATACTAGGCCTAGGAATATTTAAGTTTGTTTTTTAGTTTCATTTATTTTAACAGAATTCCTTACTAGTCAGTATACTACTATCTAAAAGCTTAGTACATACTAATTCGTGACTATTGACGACTGTCTCAATAAGTACTCTATAAACAGGAGGATGGGTTGTAATATCAGACATGGACAAGGATACAAACTACAGCACTGTATCATCATTTGCAGATGACACTAGGATTTTCATGCGGGTAGACAATATAGAGGACACGGCAAACCTCCAGTCTGATGTTAATTGGATCTTTCAATGGGTCACAGATAATAATATGATGTTTAATGAAAATAAGTTCCAGCTCCTCTATGGAAAAGATGAAAATATAAAAGAAAGGAAGCCATATATAAAACGGAATCAAATCACACTATAGAACGAAAAAGCAATGTAAAGGATCTAGGAGTAATCATGTCAGGAGACCTGATTACCTTTATAGAACACCATAAAGTAGCTGTCACGACTGCAAGAAAAATGACAGGTTGGATAACAAGGACCTTCCAAACAAGGGACGCCATACCAATGGTGATACTTTTCAAGACACTAGTGCTCTCTAGGGTGGAATATTGTTGCGCTCTAACAGCCACATTCAGAGCCGGAGAAATTTGCAAAGATCCTTTACCTCAAGAATCTACTCTATAAGTCAAATTAATTATTGGGACCGATTAAAAGTTTTAAATCTGTATTTTCTTGAGCGCAGGCGGAAGAGATACATAGTAATTTACACGTGGAAAATAGTAGAGGGGCTGGTCCCAAACCTGCATACAGAAATAACACCACATGAGACCAGAAGGCATGGCAGGATGTGCAGAATACCCCCGTTGAAAAGCAGAGGTGCAACAGGTGCTCTGAGAGAGAACTCTTATCAACAGCAGAGGCCCGAGACTGTTCAACACGCTTCCACTACACATAAGGGCATAACTGGCAGACCCCTCGCAGTGTTCAAGAGAGAACTGGATAAACACCTCCAAAGAATACCAGATCAACCAGGCTATTAGTTATACGTCAGGATGCGAGCAGTCGCGTCCGACAGCCTGGTTGACCAGACGACCAACCGGGAGGTCTGGTCGGAGATCGGGCCATGGGTCCGTTGATCCCCCGGAAGTTACACAAGGTAGGTGGGTAACAGGTACATGGAAGTTATTAGAAAGCATAAAATCCCTCAAATTGTACTACTGTACATGAAACGCAGTCCAGGGAGAGGCAAAATAATTAAAACCTGAAAGATATTAGAGAGACTAATTCCAAATCTGCATTTTGTAATAATTGCACTGCCTGAACATGAGAGGTCCGTGGCTGCTCAATACTCTCCCAGTAAGCATTACAAGTATTGCCGGAACAAAGGTGAAAGTCTTCAAGAAGCATTTAGATAAGTTCTTGCAAGAAGTGCCGGATCAAGCGGGTTGTTGCGGCTGCGGGCCGCTCTAAGCAACAGCCTGTTGTTGCTGCCTGTCCAAGCTCTCACAAGTCGAATCTGGGAGTAGAAGAATTCTTGAAAACGTCTTCAAGACACACAGTCTTGTACTGATGAAGGCTTGTACTGAAGGCTGAAAATGTGTTCAGCAATCTCTTATTTTTCAATGTGGTTTTTCCGCTTTATATGTATGTGTGTGTGTGTGTGTGTGTGTATATATATATATATATATATATGTCGTACCTAATAGCCAGAACGCACTTCTCAGCCTACTATTCAACGCCCGATTTGCCTAATAAGCCAAGTTTTCATGAATTAATGTTTTTTCGTCTACCTAACCTACCTAACCTAACCTAACCTAGCTTTTTTTGGCTACCTAACCTAACCTTACCTATAAATATAGGTTAGGTTAGGTTAGGTAGGGTTGGTTAGGTTCGGTCATATATCTACGTTAATTTTAACTCCAATAAAAAAATATTGACCTCATACATAGAGAAAAGGGTTGCTTTATCATTTCATAAGAAAAAAATTATAGTAAATATATTAATTCAGGAAAACTTGACTTATTAGGCAAATCGGGCCTCGAATAGTAGGCTGAGAAGTGAGTTCTGGCTACTAGGTACGACATATATATATATATATGTCGTACCTAGTAGCCAGAACTCACTTCTCAGCCTACTATGCAAGGCCCGATTTGCCTAATAAGCCAAGTTTTCATGAATTAATTGTTTTTCGACGCCCTAACCTACCTAACCTAACCTAACCTAACTTTTTTGGCTACCTAACCTAACCTAACCTATAAAGATAGGTTAGGTTAGGTTAGGTAGGGTTGGTTAGGTTCGGTCATATATCTACGTTAATTTTAACTACAATAAAAAAAAAATTGATCTCATACATAATGAAATGGGTAGCTTTATCTTTTCATAAGAAAAAAATTTGAGAAAATATATTAATTCAGGAAAACTTGGCTTATTAGGCAAATTTGGCCTTGCATAGTAGGCTGACAAGTGCGTTCTGGCTACTAGGTACGACATATATATATATATATATATATATATATATATATATATATATATATATATATATATATATATATATATATATATATATATATATATATATATATATATATATATAATAGTGTGTGTGTGTGTAGTGAGCGAGGGTGCACACACACACACACACACACACACACACACACACACACACACACACACACACACACACACACACACACACACACACACACACATATACAGGGGTAGAGTATAAGGAGTATTGACCGGGAAGCAGTTGCAATAAGTGTGATGACAATTGCAGTGAATAATATTTGTGATGTATTGATTAGGGCCTCGAGATAGGGCTCGGGAGGTCGCTTGGTAAGGGAGCAGGTGTGGCCTGGTACAGGGAGCAGGTGTGGCCTATGGTACAGAGCAGGTGTGGCCTGGTACAGGGAGCAGGTGTGGCCTGGTACAGGGAGCAGGTGTGGCCTGGTACAGGGAGCAGGTGTGGCCTGGTACAGGGAGCAGGTGTGGCCTGGTACAGGGAGCAGGTGTGGCCTATGGTACAGGGAGCAGGTGTGGCCTGGTTCAAGGAGCAGGTGTGGCCTGGTACAGGGACCAGGTGTGGCCTGGTACAGGGAGCAGGTGTGGCCTGGTACAGGGAGCAGGTGTGGCCTGGTACAGGGAGCAGGTGTGGCCTATGGTACAGGGAGCAGGTGTGGCCCTGGTACAGGGAGCAGGTGTGGCCTGGTACAGGGAGCAGGTGTGGCCTGCGGTACAGGGAGCAGGTGTGGCCTGTGGTACAGGGAGCAGGTGTGACCTATGGTACAGAGAGCAGGTGTGGTCTATGGTACAGGGAGCAGGTGTGGCCTATGGTACAGAGCAGGTGTGGCCTGGTACAGGGAGCAGGTGTGGCCTGGTACAGGGAGCAGGTGTGGCCTGGTACAGGGAGCAGGTGTGGCCTGGTACAGGGAGCAGGTGTGGCCTGGTACAGGGAGCAGGTGTGGCCTATGGTACAGGGAGCAGGTGTGGCCTGGTACAAGGAGCAGGTGTGGCCTGGTACAGGGACCAGGTGTGGCCTGGTACAGGGACCAGGTGTGGCCTGGTACAGGGAGCAGGTGTGGCCTGGTACAGGGAGCAGGTGTGGCCTATGGTACAGGGAGCAGGTGTGGCCTGCGGTACAGGGAGCAGGTGTGACCTATGGTACAGAGAGCAGGTGTGGTCTATGGTACAGGGAGCAGGTGTGGCCTATGGTACAGAGAGCAGGTGTGGCCTATGGTACAGAGAGCAGGTGTGGCCTATGGTACAGAGAGCAGGTGTGGCCTATGGTACAGAGAGCAGGTGTGGCCTATGGTACAGGGAGCAGGTGTGGCCTATGGTACAGAGAGCAGGTGTGGTCTATGGTACAGAGAGCAGGTGTGGCCTATGGTACAGATAGCAGGTGTGGCCTATGGTACAGAGAGCAGGTGTGGCCTGGTACAGGGAGCAGGTGTGGTCTATGGTACAGGGAGCAGGTGTGGCCTGGTACAGAGAGCAGGTGTGGCCTATGGTACAAAGAGCAGGAGTGGCCTATGGTACAGAGAGCAGGAGTGGCCTATGGTACAGAGAGCAGATGTGGCCTGGTACAGGGAGCAGGTGTGTCCTATGGTACAGAGAGCAGGTGTGTCCTATGGTACAGAGAGCAGGTGTGTCCTATGGTACAGAGAGCAGGTGTGGCCTATGGTACAGGGAGCAGGTGTGGTCTATGGTACAGGGAGTAGGTGTGGCCTATGGTACAGAGCTGGTGTGGCCTGCGGTACAGGGAGCAGGTGTGGCCTGCGGTACAGGGAGCAGGTGTGGCCTATGGTACAGAGCATGTGTGGCCTATGGTACAGAGAGCAGGTATGGCCTATGGTACAGACAGCAGGTGTGGCCTATGGTACAAGGAGCAGGTGTGGCCTATGGTAGAGAGAGCAGGTGTGGCCTGTGCTCCTCTCCACTATTCTCATCCTAACGTTTATCCTCACTTCTGGAATATACCTGGAGCGTGTTTTGAGAGTTCTACCCCCCGGGTCACACACACCTGGCTCCCCGGGTCACACACACCTGGCTTCCCGGGTCCATACACACACATGCGCCCGCAGGGGTGGTGGTCAAACATGTCCACCCCCCCCCCCATTCCCTCCCAGTGCATGGGGACATCGCTCGGTCTCATGACGCACGTGACGCATGACGTACATGACGTATGACGCACATGACGCACATGTACACAAAAAAGTACCATTGTGGCAAGGATGTGAGGGCGGTGCAGGTGTGTAAATGGACTCCGGGCTTCTAGCTCTCTCTTGTGAGCGCCACATCATGGAAACATTTCCTTACCTTACCTAGGGGGGCCGCCTGACAGCTGGGTGGACAGCGCTTCGGATTCGTAGTCCAAAGGTTCCGGGTTCGATCCCCGGTGGAGGCGGAGACACAGGCAGAGTTCCTTTCACCCTGATGCGTCTGTTCACCTAGCAGTAAATAGGTACCTGTGAGTTATCTATTTTTAGGTAGTTACCTAAAAAACGTGTGTTTTAGCTTCATTAGTGTTAAAAGAATTTCTTATTTAGTCAGTATACGACTATCTAAAAGCTTAGTACGTACGAATTCGTGACTATTGACCTATTGACAGTACCTATTGTCACAATAGGTACTGTCTAAACAAGAGACTGGGTTGGTATTTCTACATTGTTCATGTGGCATCATTTATCATAAATTGGTATTACGAGCACGGCTGTAGCACGTACCACACATGTACGTGCCAGGAGCTAGAGTCTGACGGTCGGTACGGCAGAGCGGATCAGACTCCGGGAACATAAGAAGAGAAAAACAGCTGCAGGCGATATTCTCACCAGAATGTTCCTTGTCAATATTGATATAATGTTTCGGATTTAATTAATAGATATTTCTTAATTTAATTCAATTCAAAGTGGATGTTTGAGTGAGAGTTGAATTGCAGCGCGAATTAAGGGTTCGACTCCCATGAATTCCTGGTTAAACTGCTGCTTATGAGCACAAAGGCGCAGGTCTCTGACTGTGGTGAGGGTGATGGATGTGATGGAAATGTGTGTTCGCTTAATAAATCAATTGTCATCCGTGTACAAAAAGCCCGAACATCTGTAAGGTGCATATGTGACTCAGCAGGGAGGTGGGGGGGGGTGTCAGCAGGGAGGTGGGCGGGGGGGGTGTCAGCAGGGAGGTGGGAGGGGGGGGTGTCAGCAGGGAGGTGGGCGGGGGGGAGGGTGTCAGCAGGGAGGTGGGCGGGGGGGAGGGTGTCAGCAGGGAGGTGGGCGGGGGGGAGGGTGTCAGCAGGGAGGTGGGCGGGGGGGGGGTGTCAGCAGGGAGGTGGGCGGGGGGGAGGGTGTCAGCAGGGAGGCAAGGGTGGGGGTGGGGGTCACTGCCGTGTTGAGGACAGCAGCAGTGCCCAGGACCTCACACTGGCCAACACCGGGATGACGTTTGCTGTGAACTGGAGGCGCAGGGTAAGGTAATTATCAGGAGAAAGCACCGAGCCATTACGACTATATAACACTTGGAAGGGATAAGGATTTGGGATAGGATGGAGGCAAGGAATGGTGCCCAACCACTTAGACGGTCCGGGGTTGAACACCGACCTGCAAAGAACGACGCCGCCACTCTACCGTCCACATACATATATATTTGTGCCAATGTGTCACTTACAGGAGTGAAACTAAACAAAAAAATATTGAGAGAAAATGAGAAAGAGAGAGAGAGAGAGCGAATGAATATGAATTTTCAGGGGAAAGCGCCAAGCCATTACGACTATATAGCACTGGAAAGGGGGTTATCTTGAGGTTATCTTGAGATGATTTCGAGGCTTTTAGTGTCCCCGCGGCCCGGTCCTCGACCAGGCCTCCACCCCCAGGAAGCAGCCCGTGACAGCAGACTAACTCCCAGGTACCTATTTACTGCTAGGTAACAGGGGCATTCAGGGTGAAAGAAACTTTGCCCATTTGTTTCTGCCTCGTGCGGGAATCGAGGGGTTCAGGATAAGGATTTGAGATGGGACGGGGAGAAGGGGATGGGGCCCAACGACTTGTGGAGGGTCGGGGATTGAACGCTGACCTGCAGGAAGCGAGACCGTCGCTCTACCGTCCAGCCCAAGTGGTTGGACCCAGAAAGAGTGCGAGAGAGAGAGCGAGCGAGCAGTTGAAATAAAAGGTATTTTCCCCCGTTATGGAATCGTATAAGTATAGAGTGCAAGATTTAGTTTAGGTTAACTTATACAACTTTGCGTGTAACAAAATAGGAAAAGAATACAATAATGTGACGACCAGGAAAGGCAACAGACCAAATGGATGTCAGCTGTAGCTAAAAACCTAAATTAACATAGTATTAAATTATGTTAAAAATTAACAATTTTTAAAATTAACAACGCTTTCACCCTCGGAGATATGTTAGTCCTGCCCACACCTGGTGAGTAATATTTTACCATTAACAATACTATTGTGCTTACACAACTCCTTTCGGATTTGAATAAAACAAAAATTAAATTCATCATATGACATTTCATTAACTGAGGAGGGGCATGACGTCATAGTTAAATACCCTGGGAGGATTGTGCGTCTTCCAAGAACGGCTTGGTGGCTCCCACGGTAATTCCCCATGTACACCGTGCTCCTGTACGTACACCGTGCTGCTGTACGTACACCGTGCTGCTGTACGTACACCGTGCTGCTGTACGTACACCGTGCTGCTGTACGTACACCGTGCTGCTGTACGTACACCGTGTTGCTGTACGTACACCGTACTACTGTACGTACACCATACTCCTTGGTTATTACACAACGCATTTACTTAAAGTACTGTGTGTTCAATACAAGGAAGGGGTGACTGCTGTAGCTCCTGGTCCCCTGCACGGTGCCAGTGGAGGTGTTTGTGACAAAGCGGAGGTGTTGGTGCCGTGTGTGTGACAAAGTGGCGGTGTTGGAGCCCCGTGTGTGACAAAGTGGCGGTGTTGGAGCCCCGTGTGTGACAAAGTGGCGGTGTTGGAGCCCCGTGTGTGACAAAGTGGCGGTGTTGGAGCCCCGTGTGTGACAAAGTGGCGGTGTTGGAGCCCCGTGTGTGACAAAGTGGCGGTGTTGGAGCCCCGTGTGTGACAAAGCGGAGGTGTTGGTGCCGTGTGTGTGACAAAGTGGCGGTGTTGGAGCCCCGTGTGTGACAAAGTGGCGGTGTTGGAGCCCCGTGTGTGACAAAGTGGCGGTGTTGCAGCCCCGTGTGTGACAAAGCGGAGGTGTTGGTGCCGTGTGTGTGACAAAGTGGCGGTGTTGGAGCCCCGTGTGTGACAAAGTGGCGGTGTTGGAGCCCCGTGTGTGACAAAGAGAAGGTTGAGGCGTGGACACCTGACTGACTGAGAGACATCAGTGAGGGAAGAGGCGCGTCCCGGGTAAACATGTGCCCAGTGTTGCAACCCTTCATTGTTGCCTGCGACGTGACGTAGGGCAGGGCTTGTCCCTGACGTTAACACATGTTGTACCACGCTTGTACCCGACCCTGCTGCTTGTACCACGCTTGTACCACAATTGTACCACACTTGTACTATACCCAGCTGCCTGTATCACGCGAGAACTCTACCCAGCTCTTCTCCCACCATCAACCTCCCCCCTCCTCTTTCACCCCCCCCCCCTCCAATTTCACTCCCCCCCTCCTCTTTCACCCCCCCCCCTCCTCTTTCACCCCCCCCCTCCTCTTTCACCCCCCCCCCTCCTCTTTCACCCCCCCCCTTCTCTTTCACCCCCCCCCCCTTCTTGCATGGTTGTTAACGTCGTTCATGCAACTTTGAACAGCTTGTCTTTTGTGCTATGTTCTACCCCATAAGTGGGGTACAAGATGCTACGGCCGGCAGTTAAGGGTGTCTGCGACACCTAACGAGGAGCCATTAGTTACCTGTGAAGGCTGGGGCGGACACGAGGGATTCTTGTCACGTATGTGGAGTTGTAATATTAATGGAAGGAGGGAGAGACACACGGTATATTTACATGTGTTGATACGAGCGTCAGTAGGAGGTTACGTTAGTTGATACGAGCGTCAGTAGGAGGTACGTTAGTTGATACGAGCGTCAGAAGGAGGTACGTTAGTTGATACGAGCGTCAGTAGGAGGTACGTTAGTTGATAAGAGCGTCAGTAGGAGGTTACGTTAGTTGATACGAGCGTCAGTAGGAGGTTACGTTAGTTGATACGAGCGTCAGTAGGAGGTACGTTAGTTGATACGAGCGTCAGGAGGAGGTACGTTAGTTGATACGAGCGTCAGTGGGAGGTACGTTAGTTGATACGAGCGTCAGTAGGAGGTACGTTAGTTGATACGAGCGTCAGGAGGAGGTACGTTAGTTGATACGAGCGTCAGTGGGAGGTACGTTAGTTGATACGAGCGTCAGTGGGAGGTACGTTAGTTGATACGAGCGTCAGTGGGAGGTACGTTAGTTGATACGAGCGTCAGTAGGAGGTACGTTAGTTGATACGAGCGTCAGGAGGAGGTACGTTAGTTGATACGAGCGTCAGTGGGAGGTACGTTAGTTGATACGAGCGTCAGTGGGAGGTACGTTAGTTGATACGAGCGTCAGGAGGAGGTACGTTAGTTGATACGAGCGTCAGTAGGAGGTGCGTTAGTTGATACGAGCGTCAGTAGGAGGTACGTTAGCTACAGTTGAAAACAAGCTAATTCACGTGTCAGTTTGCTGAGATGTAGGAGTGACAAATTCTCCCCTGGTGATAGTCTAATCACTTGGACTGTTGGTGCTTGCATCTTGCAGGCACAAGGGATATATATATATATATATATATATATATATATATATATATATATATATATATATATATATATATATACATATATATATATACATATATATATATATATACATATATATATATATATATACATATATATATATATATATATATATATATATATATATGTCGTACCTAGTAGCCAGAACTCACTTCTCAGCCTACTATTCAAGGCCCGATTTGCCTAAAAAGCCAAGTTTTCATGAATTAATTTAATTGCATTTCGACTACCTAACCTAACCTAACCTAACTTTTTCGGCTACCTAACCTAACCTAACCTATAAAGATAGGTTAGGTTAGGTTAGGTAGGGATGGATAGGTTCGGTCATATATCTACGTTTTTTTAAACTCCAATAAAAACATATTGACCTCATACATAATGAAATGGGTAGCTTTATCATTTCACAAGAAAAAAATTAGAGAAAATATATTAATTCAGGAAAACTTGGCTTATTAGGCAAATCGGCCCTTGCATAGTAGGCTGAGAAGTGCGTTCTGGCTACTAGGTACGACATATATATATATATATATATATATATATATATATAAGATATATATATATAATATATATATATATATATATATATATATATATATATATATATAATATATATGAACAACAGATGTGTGTCCAGTTTCTCGGTATCTAACTAGTTCTGAACGTGGTCCAGACTAAATTATAAAGTATTTGCTGTTTAGTCGGTAAGCTATTGTCGTTGGCTTTAATAACCCTCTAGAGATTGATAGGCCTTAATAACCCTCCAGAGGTTAATAAGCCTGAAGCCTGAACATCAAACCAAAACTAGATTGCACACGGACGTGACTCCGCCCACCAGTTGCAACATTTCCTTGAGCATCATTTTTTTTGTCGCTCCAGCTGTGATTCAAAGTTCATCACTCTGGGAGCCCGGGGAGCGCAACTCGTCACTCTGGGAGCCCGAGGAACGCAACTCGTCACTCTGGGAGCCCGGGGAGCGCAACTCGTCACTCTGGGAGCCGGGGGAGCGCAACTCGTCACTCTGGGAGCCCGGGGAGCGCAACTCGTCACTCTGGGAGCCCGGGGAGCGCAACTCGTCACTCTGGGAGCCGGGGAGCGCAACTCGTCACTCTGGAAGCCGGGGGAGCGCAACTCGTCACTCTGGGAGCCCGGGGAGCGCAACTCGTCACTCTGGGAGCCCGGGGAGCGCAACTCGTCACTCTGGGAGCCCGGGGAGCGCAACTCGTCACTCTGGGAGCCGGGGGAACGCAACTCGTCACTCTGGAAGCCGGGGGAACGCAACTCGTCACTCTGGGAGCCGGGGGAACGCAACTCGTCACTCTGGAAGCCGGGGGAGCGCAACTCGTCACTCTGGGAGCCCGGGGAGCGCAACTCGTCACTCTGGGAGCCCGGGGAGCGCAACTCGTCACTCTGGGAGCCGGGGGAACGCAACTCGTCACTCTGGGAGCCGGGGGAACGCAACTCGTCATTCTGGGAGCCGGGGGAACGCAACTCGTCACTCTGGGAGCCGGGGGAACGCAACTCGTCACTCTGGGAGCCGGGGGAGCGCAACTCGTCACTCTGGGAGCCGGGGGAGCGCAACTCGTCACTCTGGGAGCCCGGGAGCGCAACTCGTCACTCTGGGAGCCGGGGGAGCGCAACTCGTCACTCTGGAAGCCCGAGGAACGCAACTCGTCACTCTGGGAGCCCGGGGAGCGCAACTCGTCACTCTGGGAGCCCGAGGAACGCAACTCGTCACTCTGGAAGCCCGAGGAACGCAACTCGTCACTCTGGAAGCCCGAGGAACGCAACTCGTCACTCTGGAAGCCCGAGGAACGCAACTCGTCACTCTGGAAGCCCGAGGAACGCAACTCGTCACTCTGGGAGCCCGGGGAACGCAACTCGTCACTCTGGGAGCCCGGGGAACGCAACTCGTCACTCTGGGAGCCCGGGGAACGCAACTCGTCACTCTGGAAGCCCGAGGAACGCAACTCGTCACTCTGGAAGCCCGAGGAACGCAACTCGTCACTCTGGAAGCCCGAGGAACGCAACTCGTCACTCTGGAAGCCCGAGGAACGCAACTCGTCACTCTGGAAGCCCGAGGAACGCAACTCGTCACTCTGGGAGCCCGGGGAGCGCAACTCGTCACTCTGGGAGCCCGGGGAGCGCAACTCGTCACTCTGGGAGCCCGGGGAGCGCAACTCGTCACTCTGGGAGCCGGGGGAACGCAACTCGTCACTCTGGAAGCCCGAGGAACGCAACTCGTCACTCTGGAAGCCCGAGGAACGCAACTCGTCACTCTGGGAGCCCGGGGAACGCAACTCGTCACTCTGGGAGCCCGGGGAACGCAACTCGTCACTCTGGAAGCCCGGGGAGCGCAACTCGTCACTCTGGGAGCCCGGGGAACGCAACTCGTCACTCTGGAAGCCCGGGGAGCGCAACTCGTCACTCTGGGAGCCCGGGGAACGCAACTCGTCACTCTGGGAGCCCGGGGAACGCAACTCGTCACTCTGGGAGCCCGGGGAACGCAACTCGTCACTCTGGAAGCCCGAGGAACGCAACTCGTCACTCTAAGAGTACATTTCTAGATTAGCCTGACAAAGGATTGCAAGTGTCTGTTCACAAATTAAGAATGGAGGGACCCAGGTGACGGTTGGTGTAGCTGTATACGTAATGTGCGCTGTGAGTCAACTGATGCCTTAATCAAAAGCCTTGCTAGAGTTGTGTGGACATTACGCCATTATTCTGTTTGTACTTTTGCGATAATGATGTGGCCTAATGGAACATGATATTGCAACACCTGCTACCATTGCAAGCCCTACCTGTGAGACCACTGTACCACTGTAGATATACACACACTGGTGCTATCTTGAGGTTATCTTGAGATGATTTCGGGGCTTTAGTGTCCCCGCGGCTCGGTCCTGGACCAGGCCTCCACCCCCAGGAAGCAGCCCGTGACAGCTGACTAACACCCAGGTACCTATTTTACTGCTAGGTAACAGGGGCATAGGGTGAAAGAAACTCTGCCCATTGTTTCTCGCCGGCGCCTGGGATCGAATCCAGGACCACAGGATCACAAGTCCAGCGTGCTGTCCGCTCGGCCGACCGGCTCCCTTGCTCTTAAATATGTTTTCTTATACAGTCTAAACCATATTTACAGTTAAGTGTAACCTGGTAATACTAGTTCCGCACAGAACCAATGGTACCTGGAGCATACCTGGAGAGGGTTTCGAGAGTTCTACTCTCCGAGCCCGGCCTCGACTTGTGATAACTTGGTCCAACATTCAATATTAAAAAAAAAATGCATCCTGTGAGCCTCACTCCACAAGCTGGTTATTTACCCCCTAGTCTTTGATGTCATGACTTGTACAATTACAGGTTGTGACATGTTGTGTAAGAGGACCCCACACAGGGGGCCATGACCCCTAGTTTCGGAACCAGGGGTCAGATTCACGAAGCAGTTACGCAAGTACTTAGGAACGTGTTCATCTTTTCTCAATCTTTGACGGCTTTGGTTGCATTTATTAAAAAGTTTACAAGCATAAAAACTTGCCAATCAACTGTTGTTATGGTTATAAACAGCCTCCTGGTGCTTCAGAGCTCTTTAACTGTTTAATAATTGTAAACAAAGCCGCCAAAGATTGAGAAAGTATGTACACGTTCGTAAGTACTTGCATAATTGTTTTGTGACTCTGGCCCCAGTGTTCTAGATGCTTTATCTTGTTCTATAGTGGGATTTGCCTGCGTTTTATATATGGTTTTCGCTTTTATATTTTCGTCTTTTCCATAGCGCAGGAGCTGGAACGTCATTAAACCTCATATTACTATCAGTGGCCCATTGAATGACCTGATTAACATCAGATTAGAGGTTTGCTGTGTTCTCTATATTGTCTACTTGCAGGAAAATTCTAGCGTCACCTGCAAATGATGATTCAGTGCTGTATTTCGTATCCTTGTTTATGATATTAGGATGAGAAACAGTACCGTTCAAGTACATGCTTAATCTCAATGAAAAAAGGGGAAACCCGGCTGCCACCACCCCATTACACATTAGTTACTACAAGCGTATTGATAATTACTAATTAGGGGAACGCCAGTGGTTCATGGGGGGGGGGAACCACCGCGTCCTGTTGTCTTTAATTACTACTGAGGGATTCCTTCTGTTGATGTAATCACTTACTAACATTTATGTTAATAAGTGACGATTTAATGCTAGAGAATTTGGGAGGTTCACACAAGGAGGTTCAGCTTACCTTCAGTGGATACCTGATCTGCTAGGCTGTGATTCATGTCAGATTGTGAGTTGCGGCGTCTAAGAATTTGCTTGACCAACAACTAGGTCTCCTGGTTAGTGGTCAACCAGGCTGTTGGACGCAGCTGCTCGCATCCTGACGTATGAAACAGCTGGTTGATCAGGTATTCTTTGGATGTGTTTATCGAGTTCTCTTGAACATGACCCTAGAACTTGGGCTGGAAGGTAGAGCAACGGTCTCGCTTTATGCAGGTCGGCGTTCAATCCCCGACCGTCCAAGTGTTTAGGCACCATTCCTTTCCCTCCGTCCCATCCCAAATCTTTATTCTGATCCCTTTTAAGTGCTATATAGTCATAATGGCTTGGTGTTTTCCCCTGATATTTCCTTTTCTATCTCTTGAACACAGGTAAAGTGTGGCGTTGGAGTTTCAACTTTCTATCAGAGTGCAGAGAGTGACGGTCAATCAAATAAGATGTAGCCCAAGTTCAGTGCTCTGTACCCCAGGGCACAGTCCTTGAACCACTGCTATTTCTCATTCTTATCCTCAGATATAGATAAACATACTAGTCACAGACAGCTTCATGTCATCCTTTGCAGATGATATAAAAATCAGCATGACAATTTCCTCTGTAGAAGACACTGAAAAACTGCAGGCAGATATTAATAGTCTTCAATTTGGGCAACTGAAAATAACATGTTTAACGGTGACAAGTTCCAGGTACTGAGGTATGGCGGAAACGAGATAGTTACAGGGTACAGGACACAATCAGACCTACTCATAGAAGGAAAGCAACATGTAAAACATCTGGGAATTATGATGTCTGACGACCTGACATTTAGTGAACATGACCGAGCAAATATAGCGGCGGCCAGGATGGATTATGAGAACGTTTAAATCCAGACCCCACAGCAATGCTAATACTATTTATATCACAGATGCTGTTCCGTCTTGAGTATTGCTCGGTACTTCCCTCTTCAGAGCAGGAGAGATCTCTGAATTAGAGAGAATTAAGAGAACATATACGGCACGCATAGATACGATAAAACATCTAAATTATTGGGACCGTCTCAAGGCTCTCAAAATGTACTCTTTGGAAAGGAGACGAGAAGGGTATCAAATAATATATACATGGACGATACTTGAAGGCCAGGTCCCAAATTTGCACAGTAGAATAACAACATACTGGAGCAAAAGATACGGAAGAAAATGCAGAACTCCCTACTCCCCAAGCCCGGCCCGAAGGCCAGGCTTGACTTCCGAGAGTTTGGTCCATCAGGCTGTTGCTTGTAGCGGCCCGTAGGCCCACATACCCACCACAGCCCGGTTGGTCCGGCACGTTTTTTTACAAAACAGTCTAGTTTTCTCTTGAAGATGTCCACAGTTGTTCCGGCAATATTTCTTATAGTCGCTGGGAGGACGTTGAACAACCGCGAACCTCTGATGTTTATACAGTGTTCTCTGATTATGCCTATGGCACCTCTGCTCTTCACTGGTTCTATTCTGCATTTTCTTCCATATCGTTCACTCCAGTATGTCAGCCACTTGGCCGGACGGTATAGCCACAGTCTCGCTTTATGCAGGTCGACGTTCAGTCCCCGACCGTCCAAGTGGTTGGGCAACATTCCTTCCCCGTCCCCTCACTAATCCTTATCCTGACCCCTTCCAAGTGCTATATGGTCGTAATGGCTTGAGACTTTCTACTGATAGTTACCTACATCTACTCTCCTATTTGTAATGCCATCTGCATCTGTGTACGAAATGTTTATGCCAATTTCTTCGGGAAAATTTGACTCCTTAGTTTATCCTGGAAGGGAGGGATGGTAAGATTTTTATTGTTGTTATTTATAGTTTATTGTGCACCCCATACTCATCCTGTGAGCGGTAGCGCAAAAAGTATTACAGAAGGCGCAAAAGGTCTTTATCAGATCTCAACGGACATTATGTGAAGAAATATTTTGGGGTTTTTCTTTATTTCTTGAATTGCTTTCTGTTCTAGTTGCCTTTCTTCAGTCTGATATGAATGCTTTAGTCTCTGTTCGATTTCTTTAATTTCCCTGTTTAAATCATTCCTTCTTTGTATGGAAAGTCGTGTCTGCTTAAGCATTTCCGTTAATTTTTTCCTTCTGTAGTGTCGTCTGTGTTCCCTGTCTACGTTGGACCTCTTTCTGGCTTTCCTCAAAGGAACATGTTTCAGGCAGACTTCACATGCTTCAGAAGTCAGTTTTTCTATTCCTTGTGTCGGATTTTTATTACTTAGAATATTTTCCCATTGAATGTTTTTAAGTTCCCTGTTTACTTTCTCCCAGTGAAAGTGCACTTCAATGGACCTCTGATGTTTATACAGTGTTACACTGTGTAGATTTGAGACCTGGCCCTCTGGTGGAGAATAGAATCTGGGACCTGGCCCTCTAGAATAGAACCAGTGAAGGGTAGAGGTCTCATAGGCACAATCAGAGAGCACTGTCTGAACACCAGAGGTCCACAGCTGTTCAACACCCTACCAGCAAGTATTAGAAATATTGCTGAAACTAAGGTGGACGTATTTAAGATGCACTTAGACATGTTCTTGCAAGAAGTGCCGGACCAACCAGGCTGTAGTGGATATGTGATCCTGCGGCCCGCTCCAAGCAACAGCCTGGTGGACCAAGTTATCACAAGTCGAGCCTGGCCACTGGCCGGGCTTGGGAGTAGAAGAACTTCCGAGAGCCTCTCCAGGTATACTCCAGAGGTGGGAATTAGTGATGGTGGAGTAAGGAGGGAGGGAAGGATTGATGGTGGAGTGAGGGTGGAGGAGAGAGGGTGGGTAGGGGAGGGAGTGAGATTTGGCGAGGGAGGGTGAGGGATGGAAAGAGAGGGGGTGGGGAAGGGAGTGAGGGAGGAAAGCGTAACGAGAAGGAATGGGTGGCATAGCGGAAGGGGTGACTGAGAGTCAGAGTTCTACAGTGGATAACGGGGGGGGGGGGGTTAGAAGGTGGAGTAGGAAGGTAAAGCGGAAGGGAGGGGGAGGCGTAGTAGGTGGGAGAAGGGGAAGGCGGGGCCTGGAGTTAGTGGGGGGGGGGTGGAGGTAGTGGGGGGGGGGGGGTGGAGGTAGTGGGGGGGGGGTAACGCTTGCGGTACTCAGTGAAAGTTGGCCGGTAGCGGGTGTTGCAGATTCGTCAGTTCAGCGGAATTGGTGGTGCTTGTGGTTTTTTGAGAGGGGACGGAGTGGGTGGTTGTACCTAGGGGGGGCTGTGTGAGTGTTGCTAACGACGTACTACAGTAACAGAACCAGGAGGCTCATTAAGAGTACTTATACAGTATTGTTGCATGCTCAGCTGGTCGATTGTTCAGAGGCTTGTTGCTTGAACAGTTTCGAAATACTATAGACATTGAGATTGTACCATGAAGGTGGTAATGGGGCTAATGGGTTGTGAGAGTGTGGGTGGTGGTGTCCGTGAGGAGGAGGAGGGGAGAGTGAGCGCGGGGGTGCTCCAGCAGGAGGCAAGATGGCTCCTGCTAGAGAATATTGCCTCACTTCGCCCTGAGCCTTGTGGTCTCCACCAGCCCCGCCGGACGCCGCCTCCTGCCACCTGCTTCTGCCACCTCCACCTCCTGCCACCTCCACCTCCTGCCACCTCCATCACCTGCCACCTCCACCTCCTCCCACTTCCACCTCCTCCCACTTCCACCTCCCACTTCCACCTCCTCCTCCTCCTCCTGCCACCTCCACCTCCTGCCACCTCCACCTCTTGCCACCTCCATCACCTGCCACCTCCACCTCCTGCCACCTCCATCACCTGCCACCTCCACCTCCTGCCACCTCCACCTCCTGCCACCTCCACCTCCTGCCACCTCCACCTCCTCCCACTTCCACCTCCTCCTCCTCCTCCTGCCACCTCCACCTCCTGCCACCTCCATCACCTGCCACCTCCACCTCCTCCCACTTCCACCTCCTTCTCCTCCTCCTGCCACCTCCACCTCCTGCCACCTCCACCTCCTGCCACCTCCACTTCCTGCCACCTCCATCTCCTGCTTCTGCCACCTCCTGCTTCTGCCACCTCCACCTCCTGCCATCTCCACCTCCTGCCATCTCCACCTCCTGCCATCTCCACCTCCACCTCCTGCCACTTGCCACCTCCTGCCATCTCCACCTCCTGCCACTTGCCACCTCCTGCCACCTCCTGCCACTTGCCACATCTACCTCCTGCCACCTCCACCTCCTGCCACTTGCCACCTCCTGCCACCTCCACCTCCTGCCACTTGCCACATCTACCTCCTGCCACCTCCTCCTCCTCCTGCCACTTGCCACATCTACCTCCTGCCACCTCCACCTCCTGCCACTTGCCACCTCCACCACCTACCACTTGCCACCTCCACCTCCTGCCACCTCCACCACCTACCACTTGCCACCTCCACCTCCTGCCACCTCCACCACCTCCCACCTCTCTATAATTGGGACTGTATCCCGAAATTTGTACTCGCTTTTCTTGCCACCATTCTTGTAACATAGGTCTCTGAAGGTGATATTTTGAGTTAATGTTTAAAAATAATAAATATTGCGCGTTGGTGTTCTGTGATATAAGCTGCGCATCCTTCTGTTAATACAGCTTATATGAAACTATACCATACACACACATACAAACATATTAAAAGAATTGTTTTAAGAAAATACTCTTTTTTTTTAACAAAGACATTTTAAATCAACTGATGCAAAACGGAAATGCTGGTGAACTAATATTAATTTGTCATACACAATAAAACCAACTTGGTAAAATTTTTAATAATTCAAGTTTTTCGGGGGACAGGAAGCCTGTACTGTGGATTATCGCCCCCCCCCCTC
Organism: Procambarus clarkii; assembly: GCF_040958095.1. Taxonomy (NCBI): domain Eukaryota; kingdom Metazoa; phylum Arthropoda; class Malacostraca; order Decapoda; family Cambaridae; genus Procambarus; species Procambarus clarkii. The sequence continues at coordinate 42,359,996 of NC_091170.1, read as the reverse complement.
CTAGGTCAATCCTAGGTCAATTACTGATGTTCCCCAAGATGCAACCCACAATAGTTGCCTACCTTGAGGTTATCTTGAGGTGTTTTCGGGGCTTAGCGACCCTGCGGCCCGGTCGGGCGTCCAACGCCTAACCCTATGGTACCTATTTACTACTAGGCGAACAGAGGCATCAGGCGAAAGAAATGTGCCGGACCATTACTGTCCCACATGTGCGTTATTATGTATATCTCGCCTGCGCTCTAGATAAAAAAAAAGATTTAGAATTTCACTGTTGGAGAAGGGAACGAAGGTGGATGTGTTCAAGAAGCACTTGGACAGGTTCTTGCAAGAAGTGCCGGACCATCCAGGTTGTAGTGGATATGTGGGCATGCGGGCCGCTCTATGCAACAGCCTGTTGGACCAAGTTATCACAAGTAGAAGAACTGGCGAAAACTCTCCAGGTATGCTCCACGTGTGGTGGGTAGTTCGATTTATACTCGTTAATCCTTTATAGCTAAGTGAGTATGGTAGGTTTATCCCAGCAACTCGCTTAGTTGGAAAAGGTGGCAGCTGGGATGATTTACCTCAGCAGGTGACTGTTTCTCCTTGTATTGCCCAGTGTGTTTTGCTGACTCTGTAGCGTTTGTGATTGTTATAGATGTTAGGCAGCCGTGTGGGTGCTGCCGCCGCCCCCGAGCACTCTCCTCTACACACCTCACAACTATAACTGTACTCCACCAACTCCATGAACGATAACATTACACAACTATACTCTAAACAACAGGAAAATTGTCCGATTTTTTTTGACATGACCATGGACATGTGGTGGTGTCATTGATCATCAACCATCATCAATGCACCACACATCAAGCAGACATGTGCCACGTTGTTTGTGCATGTGCCACGACTCTCACAAGTCAAGCCTGGCCTCGGGCCGGGCTTGGGGAGTAGAACAACTCCCAGAACCCCATCAACCAGGTTGTTGCAGCTGGTGTTAAAGCAGGCTTGGTTTGATGGCCTCTTTCCCGCGTTTGTTTTGAAGTTCCAAACTCTCCAAGTTCTTTGCTTCCTTTGAGAGTGTCAAGTGACTTGTCTTCCCTTTGGCCGCGTGTGTGACGGGGACGGAGACTCATTATACGTGCACACGCTCCCGCCTGCATCCTTCACCAAGCTCCAGGGACGGTGTCTGGTGTCAGACGTACACTGCCTGAAGGATGCGTCCATGGCTCCTCCTCGGACCCGCTGCGCTCAGAAATAGTTTGGTGTAGTACTGCTGCTTCATGTGCTGTGTTTGCCCTTAGTGCTGCGTTGGCTCCCTCGACTCAGCGCCATTATAATACCAGCGACTCCCTCGCTGGTATTATAATAATAATGATAAGAAAAATCATTAATTACAATTTTTCGGGAATATCAAGATAGTCTGTTGCCCTGTTGATTGTTTACTGGTGTTCAAAGTCCTTCCCTCCTGCTCCCTCGGGAGTCCCCCCTCCCCTTCTGCTCCTTCTGGTGTCCCCCCTCCCCTCCCCTCCCCTCAGTGTTACCTGCCCGTCCAATAAAGTTCCCTCCGTGCTTGAGCAGGAGGCGAGTAGCAGGTGGTGGTAGCCCCTAGTGTGGCAACGATGGTGAAGGGTGGGTGGGTAAGATATGGCAATTGTGTCAGCAGCTTTTTTTCGCCAGTGTTCCCAACCAGAGACTGTCGTGCTACGGTGCCCTAACCTACCCAACCAGAGGACCCACGAACGGGAAAACTGCTATAAAGAGACGTGCTATAAAGACAACAGGTTGACTGTAGTTATGTTTAGTACAGTGCTCGGTGGTGTGTTGGCAGCTACGTATTAGGCTGGGAACGTTGTGGCTACCTGGAGCATACCTGAAGAGGGTTTCGGTAGTTCTTTTACTACCCCGACTTGTGATAACTTGGTCCAACAGGCTGGTGCTTGGAGCGGCCCGCAGGCCCACATATCCTCCACCACAGGCCGGTTGTATTACCCGCCAGGCTCCAGGTAGCACCAGTAGCACCTGGTGCTACTCCAGGTAACACCTGGTGCTACCCTCGGGTATTTAATACGACGACGTAGTAGATGGTGGACATCTTCAAGAGGAAACTAGATTTATTCCTCCAAGGAGTTCCGGACCAACCGGGCTGTGGTGGGTATGTGGGCCTGCGGGCCGCTCCAAGCAACAGCCTGGTGGACCAAACTCTCACAAGTCAAGCCTGGCCTCGGGCCGGGTTTGGGGGAGTAGAAGAACTCCCAGAACCCCATCAAGCAGGTATCAACGTAGTAGATGGTAATATTGACCAGGTGTGTGATCAAGACCGTCAGCTTAGTGGTCTCATCAGTCAACAGACAACTGGCGCTTGAGGCTTGCTGTCAAACACCACACCAGATTACCTGATCAAACCGCCTCAGCGATCAGGTAATCGTAAGGATGTGTTTAAGTCGTGTTTAAGAGTCTGGGCTCTTTAGCTCTTAGTGGGGCCTCCAGGCCTGGTCGAGGAGTGGGCCGCGGGGACGCTGAGCCCCGAAATATTCGCAAGGTAAGGTAACCGTGCATATTATTCTCCCTCTTTTCAATGGAGCCATTTGCACATACTATCTCCCTTGTATCGTAAGGAATTATTTCAGTTTGGTGGATTTGGAAACAATTTCTCCTAATGTTGTTCTGATAGATTATGATAATTTTAAATATTTCCAATAATTTAGATGTAAAACTGAATGGATTTGGGTATAAATGTCCACTTTAAGGTCTTAAAAACAAACAGCATTGTCTGGACGTCTCCTGTTTGAAAGCTTTGTGTTATCCAGTCTATAATTTTCCTGGCTGTTGTGACAATTACTATTAAGTCTAATGACATAATTATTCGTCTAAGAGTGTGGTTGACGAGCTCACCAACCAGAAGGCCTGGTCAGAGAACGGTCCGCGGGGATATTGATCTGGAACCATTATAAGGTAGATATAAGGTATGCTCTAGTTGATAAATATAGCTGCGTCCGCAAAGGCGATGTTGAATATTGCGTAAGTGGGTTAGGTTGTGGTGGTGGGTTAGGTGGTGGTGATGGTAGGCGTGGTGGTAGGCGTGGTGGTAGGCGTGGTGGTGGTGGTGGTAGGCGTGGTGGTAGGCGTGGTGGTAGGCGTGGTGGTGGTGGTAGGCGTGGTGGTAGGCATGGTGGTAGGCGTGGTGATAGGCATGGTGGTAGGCGTGGTGGTAGGCGTGGTGGTAGGCGTGGTGGTAGGCGTGGTGGTGGTAGGCGTGATGGAGCCTCTGCTACTGTAGCTCACCAAAGGTGTGCTATAACTGTCTGGTGAGCGTTGCTGGGGGAAGGCGCCAGATATTTATCCACTCGTGATCGTTGTTGGTCTTGGAGGAAGGCTGTTTATCCGTGAGGCCTCTTGGGTTAATATTGGCCCGGGCTTACACCTCGGTGTACTGGTGTGTGTGTGTGTTGATGGTTGATACCTGGTTGATGGGGTTCTGGGAGTTCTTCTACTCCCCAAACCCGTGTGTTGTGTGTGCGGGGTTGTAGGGTGAGGCCGGGTGTTGTAGGAGCTGTCACGGATGGCAGGCGTACTGCGGAGGCTCGCGGGTAATTCTTCAACGGAAACAAATGAGCAGTTTTTTCCTGCCTTTGTTGTTGGGTGTGATGAGGAAGGTGGAGGCGGCCAGCCGGCCACTGTTGACGCCTCCACACTCGCCTCCATATCTCCCTGAAGATGAGCTAAGGTAAACACGAGAGAGCACTTAAGCTGTTACCACTATATAGCTTAATGTTAAGAAATAACATCGTCCCCTCCGCCATGAAGTGTGTCTTCCCTTCACGCCCTCCTGTTGAACAGGTTCTTAAGCGTGTCCACTGCCTTCAACTTGGGGTGATAATAATACCTATCCATACACAAACACGCGTGCATACATTCTTTAAACCTACGCTTCCCTCTTCGTCCCCTGTGCACGCACGCTCGTTCACATGCACGCACACATTCACTCACTCATTCCCACGCACATTCACGCGCACGTAAGGCAAGTGCTCGCACGCGCGCACACGAATTATCACGTGGAGAGGACATTGTAACCATGATGTTGGATGACTATTTATTGACTAAGACACTAGTTGTCACATTGTTACGGTGACAGAGGCACCGTGTACCGGTCCAGCAGCGGCCGTGCGCGTGTCCCAGCGCCGAGCTGAGAGATCAAGAGCCTCTATTAATCAACCTCCACCAGTGAAGGAACTCGCAGCACGGTGAAACACCTTGACGAAAGTTAATACAAAAAGTTAGTAGCCGTGCTTGAGAAATCTGAAGTTAATGGCTCTTATGCTTATGTTAGAGCATTTTTATTGCTTTTATGAGGTTATGGGTGATAGTGTGGTGGAGGCTGGTGGTGGTGAGTGTGGTGGTGGTGGTGAGTGTGGTGGAGGCTGGTGGTGGTGGTGAGTGTGGTGGAGGCTGGTGGTGGTGGTGAGTGTGGTGGAGGCTGGTGGTGGTGGTTAGTGTGGTGGAGGCTGGTGGTGGTGGTGAGTGTGGTGGAGGCTGGTGGTGGTGGTGAGTGTGGTGGTGGTGGTGAGTGTGGTGGAGGCTGGTGGTGGTGGTGAGTGTGGTGGAGGCTGGTGGTGGTGGTGAGTGTGGTGGAGGCTGGTGGTGGTGGTGAGTGTGGTGGAGGCTGGTGGTGGTGGTGAGTGTGGTGGAGGCTGGTGGTTGTGGTGGAGGCTGGTGGTGGTGGTGGAGGCTGGTGATGAGTGTGGTGGAGGCTGGTAGTGATGGTGAGTGTGGTGGAGGCTGGTGGTGGAGGTGGTGAGTGTGGTGGAGGCTGGTGGTGGTGAGTGTGGTGGTGGTGAGTGTGGTGGAGGCTGGTGGTGGAGGTGGTGAGTGTGGTGGAGGCTGGTGGTGGAGGTGGTGAGTGTGGTGGAGGCTGGTGGTGGTGGTGGTGAGTGTGGTGGAGGCTGGTGGTGGTGGTGAGTGTGGTGGAGGCTGGTGGTGGTGGTGAGTGTGGTGGAGGCTGGTGGTTGTGGTGAGTGTGGTGGAGGCTGGTGGTGGTGAGTGTGGTGGAGGCTGGTGGTGGTGGTGAGTGTGGTGGAGGCTGGTGGTTGTGGTGAGTGTGGTGGAGGCTGGTGGTGGTGGTGAGTGTGGTGGAGGCTGGTGGTGGTGGTGGTGGTGAGTGTGGTGGTGGCTGGTGGTGGTGGTGGTGGTGAGTGTGGTGGAGGCTGATGGTGGTGAGTGTGGTGGAGGCTGGTGGTGGTGGTGAGTGTGGTGGAGGCTGGTGGTGGTGAGTGTGGTGGAGGCTGGTGGTGGTGGTGAGTGTGGTGGAGGCTGGTGGTAGTGGTGGTGAGTGTGGTGGTGGCTGGTGGTGGTGGTGAGTGTGGTGGAGGCTGATGGTGGTGAGTGTGGTGGAGGCTGGTGGTGGTGGTGGAGGCTGGTGATGAGTGTGGTGGAGGCTGGTGGTGGTGGTGGAGGCTGGTGGTGGTGGTGAGTGTGGTGGTGGTGAGTGTGGTGGAGGCTGTGGTGAGTGGTGAGTGTGGTGGAGGCTGGTGGTGTGAGTGTGGTGGAGGCTGGTGGTGGAGCTGGTGGTGGTGGTGGAGGCTGGTGATGAGTGTGGTGGAGGCTGGTGGTGGTGGTGGAGGCTGGTGGTGGTGGTGAGTGTGGTGGTGGTGAGTGTGGTGGAGGCTGGTGGTGGAGGTGGTGAGTGTGGTGGAGGCTGGTGGTGGTGAGTGTGGTGGAGGCTGGTGGTGGTGAGTGTGGTGGAGGCTGGTGGTGGTGGTGGAGGCTGGTAGTGGTGGTGAGTGTGGTGGTGGTGAGTGTGGTGGAGGCTGGTGGTGGAGGTGGTGAGTGTGGTGGAGGCTGGTGGTGGTGAGTGTGGTGGTGGTGAGTGTGGTGGAGGCTGGTGGTGGTGGTGGTGAGTGTGGTGGAGGCTGGTGGTGGTGGTGGTGAGTGTGGTGGAGGCTGGTGGTGGTGAGTGTGGTGGTGGTGAGTGTGGTGGAGGCTGGTGGTGGTGAGTGTGGTGGAGGCTGGTGGTGGTGAGTGTGGTGGAGGCTGGTGGTGGTGAGTGTGGTGGAGGCTGGTGGTGGTGGTGGAGGCTGGTGGTGGTGGTGGAGGCTGGTGATGAGTGTGGTGGAGGCTGGTAGTGGTGGTGAGTGTGGTGGAGGCTGGTGGTGGAGGTGGTGAGTGTGGTGGAGGCTGGTGGTGGTGAGTGTGGTGGAGGCTGGTGGTGGAGGTGGTGAGTGTGGTGGAGGCTGGTGGTGGTGAGTGTGGTGGAGGCTGGTGGTGGTGAGTGTGGTGGAGGCTGGTGGTGGTGGTGAGTGTGGTGGAGGCTGGTGGTGGTGGTGGTGAGTGTGGTGGAGGCTGGTGGTGGTGGTGGTGAGTGTGGTGGAGGCTGGTGGTGGTGAGTGTGGTGGAGGCTGGTGGTGGTGGTGGTGGTGGTGGTGAGTGTGGTGGAGGCGGGGTGAGGCAGTGTGGTGGTGTATTGATTGTGGTGCTCGGCCCGGGCGCCCCACTCCTGCAGACACGCCACCACTGTCGGGGTAGTCTGTCTGGCCACCAGGCGTATATGGCCTCTACTGCCACGGCGTATGTGGCCTCTACTGCCACGGCGTATATGGCCTCTACTGCCACGGCGTATATGGCCTCTACTGCCACGGCGTATATGGCCTCTACTGCCACGGCGTATATGGCCTCTACTGCCACGGCGTATATGGCCTCTACTGCCACGGCGTATGTGGCCTCTACTGCCACGGCGTATATGGCCTCTACTGCCACGGCGTATATGGCCTCTACTGCCACGGCGTATATGGCCTCTACTGCCACGGCGTATATGGCCTCTGCTGCCACGGCGTATATGGCCTCTACTGCCACGGCGTATATGGCCTCTACTGCCACGGCGTATATGGCCTCTGCTGCCACGGCGTATATGGCCTCTACTGCCACGGCGAATATGGCCTCTACTGCCACGGCGTATATGGCCTCCACTGCCACGGCGTATATGGCCTCTACTGCCACGGCGTATATGGCCTCTGCTGCCACGGCGTATATGGCTTCTACTGCCACGGCGTATATGGCCTCTGCTGCCACGGCGTATATGCCCTCTACTGCCACGGCGTATATGGCCTCTACTGCCACGGCGTATATGGCCTCTACTGCCACGGCGTATATGGCCTCTACTGCCACGGCGTATATGGCCTCTACTGCCACAGCGTATATGGCCTCTACTGCCACGGCGTATATGCCCTCTACTGCCACGGCGTATATGGCCTCTACTGCCACGGCGTATATGGCCTCTACTGCCACGGCGTATATGGCCTCTACTGCCACGGCGTATATGGCCTCTACTGCCACGGCGTATATGCCCTCTACTGCCTGGCTGTGACTCATACGTCAGGCTGCGAGCAGCCGCGTCTAACAGCCTGGTTGATCAGTCCAGCTACCAGGAGGCCTGGTCGACGACCGGGCCGCGGGGACACTGAGCCCCAGAAGCACCTCAAGCTAACCTCAAGGTAACCTCAAGGTAAGGTAACGGCGTATATGGCCTCTACAGCCACGGCGTATATGGCCTCTACAGTCACGCCGTATATGGCCTCTACAGCCACGGCGTATATGGCCTCTACAGTCACGCCGTATATGGCCTCTACAGTACAACCATTGTGATGGAATATCTCGATTTGAAAGTTCTATCCATCCTATCATTTTTCTGGCTGACGCAATATTTGCTTGGTTATGCTCCCTAAACGTTAGGTCGTCGGACATCGTTATTCCTAAATCCTTGACGTGTTGCTTTCCTACTATGGGCAGATTTGATTGTGTTTTGTACCCTGTAATATGTTTTAAGGTTCTCATATATACCGTATCTGAGTCTCTGGAATTTATCGCTGTTAAACATCATGTTCTTTTCCGCTGCCCAGTCGAAAACTTTATTAATATCTGCTTGTAGTTTTTCAATGTCTTCAGCAGAGGTAATTTTCATGCTGATTTTTGTGTCATCTGCTAAGGATGGTACGAAAATGTGACGTATTTTAGTCTATATCTGATATGAGAATAAGGCATAGCAGTGGTGCAAGGACTGTACTCTGAGGTACAGAGCTTTGAGGTACCTTTGTACCTTTGAGGTACAGAGCTTGGGCTCGATTTTATATGGTTGACTGTTACTCTTTGTGTTCTGATCGACAGAAAACTGAGTATCCAGCGTCCTATTTTACCAGTTATTCGTATTGACCTCATTTTGTGTGTTATCACTCCTTGGTCACATTTATCGAATGCCTTCGAACTAAGAGGCGCGAGTTACAAGGAAAGGCTGCGTGAACTGCACCTCACGTCGCTGGAAGACTGAAGAGCTCGGGGAAACATAATCACCACATACAAAATTCTCAGGAAAATTGACAAGGGGTAGACAAGAATGGAACATTTAACACGGGTGATACACACACAAGGGGACACAGGTGGAAGCTGAGTACCCAAATGAGCCACAGACAAATTAGGAAGAACATTTTCAGTGTCAGAGTAGTTAGTAAATGGAATGCATTAGGCAGTGATGTGGTGGAGGCTGACTCCATACACAGTTTCAAATGTGGATATGATAGAGTTCGAGAAGCTCAGGAATTGTATACTAGTAGATTGACTGGTGAGAAGCGGGACTAAAGAGCCAAAGCTCAACCCCCTCAAGCACAACTAGGTGAGTACTTACATACAGACAGACAGACAGACAGACAAACATACATGGAAGATACTTGGAAGCGAGGTCCCAAATATGCACACCTTAGAGCCAGATACAGAATGAAACCTTATGGTTGATACATGGTTGATGGGGTTCTGGGAGTTCTTCTACACCCCAAGCCCGGCCTGAGGCCAGGCTTGACTTGTCAGAGTTTGGTCCACCAGGCTGTTGCTTGGAGCGGCCCGCAGGCCCACATACCCACCACAGCCCGGTTGGTCCGGCACTCCTTTTGTTGTCACTTCAGAGAAGAAGTGACATAGGCACAATAAAAAAAAACAGAACATCAGAGGCCCACAACTTTCCACCCCTCCTTCACATTGCTCGAATACAAGTAAAAATTCTCAAGAGAAATTGAACAAGTTCAGGCAAAGAGTGCCACATCAGTCGGGTTATGATGAGTGTGTGGGCCTGCGGACCGCTACCAGCAACAACTTCACCGATCTTTGAGTTACCACCATGAAAGCCTGGCCCTCAGCTACAGGTTAACTACCTTTAAACCCTCGGGCGGTCTTTGTCGGTAGATGGAGGCGGAAACCCAGCCTCCACTCCTCCCACGCCTTCCTGTCTTAACATAAACTGGTCTTCCAGACCCAACCCTGGCCGGAAACCTTGCTCCCACGTCCAGCACCATGTAGGGCTGGCGAAGGGGAACACTGACGCGGGTTTTGGACCTGTAATGATGTTGCTGTGCACCTGTACACTGTTGTGTTAGATACTAGAAGTGTTGCAGCTTAGAACTAGAACAGCTTGAATTTGTTGTAGCGTAGAAATGTCACAGCTCGGGTGTGCCACAGCTGGAGTGCCATCCTGGAGGTTCGGTACCTTCGTCAACACTGCTAGCCTGATCCATAACGTTTTCCTTTACAGCAAATGAATAAGAATTTTTGGGTGCCACGAGAAATGTGCAGACTGTTGCTGTAAGTTGGGTGCGAGGCGGAATTAGTGCTTTGGTGTTGGTAAAGTATGTGTTGGTATAGTGCCTTTTGTATGAGGTAGTGGGGGTGGTGGTACTGGTATTGGATGTGTAACTGACTTACCCAACACTTAACTTTGGAAGCGAGTTCTTGCTCTTTAAGTTATTCCACACTTTCAAGACTATTAGTTCCTGATTCGATTTTAAGTTTCCTGGTGTTAATTTTCGCCGTATCTATTTCCAGTACTTATCACTTGTTGACCATCGTGTACCTTACCTTGAGATGGTTACCTTGAGATGGTTACCTTGAGATGATTTGGGGGCTTAGCGTCCCCGCCCTCGGTCCTCGACCAGGCCTCCATTCAAAGAGTTAAATATTCAAGGATGTAGGTTTTGATTGTTGCCACCGGAGACGCCTAGTTTATTGTGCACCCCATACTCATCCTGTGAGCGGTAGCGCAAAAAGCATTACAGGGCACAAAAGGTCTTTACCAGACCTCAACGGAGATTATTACATAAACAATTTCATCTATCCTTCACACCTTATAATTACCATTCAGCTAGTTACAGAGAATGTTCTATTTCAATAGCTATATATTTACAGTAAGTCTAACAGCCTGGTTGATCAGACCATCAACCAGGAGGCCTGGCCAAAGATCGGGCAGTGCTTGATTCTCGTGGAAACTTTGGATCTAACTATTAATTGCGCGTTTTAGTTGACCATGATATAATAAAATTCCTCTGAAATCTCTTTCCAAAGGTGGTCAACAAAGGCCACTCACTGCCTCACACGACAGGCAGCCTCGTGCCCTCAGGGGTTAGCCCCGCCACGCGAACATCAGGGTCACTGGAGGCGATGAGCCACAATAACGTGGCTAAAGATTAGGGTCTTTGTCGGGATATTGTCACTTTTGATCGTCGCACTTGCGTATAATGCGCCTTTCTTTAAGGTTATTGTTGGGTTCCTGGCAGTATTACCTGAGTGACCCTGAGGCGTCCGGTGGGCACCCTTCATGGGATACTTGAGACCTTCCCACACAGGGAAGGGAACTTACGGGAGACATCTCCCGTCACTCACTCAGTCACCACTGCAGTCGCACCTCCACATATCTCCAGTATCATCTATTGATACTGGTAATGGCTCAAAAGGGCCTCCACTTACGGGCTATTCATGCCCGTGCCACCTTTTGGGTGGCTTAATCTTCATCAATCAGGGAAGGGAAAGACGGAGGTCAAAACATCGACGATTGCTGATCAGTCTGTATCTGAAGGTTCACCCCCGACCTCCATCTTCCTCTCTCTTAGCCCAACCACTTGGGCTGGACGGTAGAGCGGCGGTCTCGCTTCATGCAGGTCGGCGTTCAATACCCGATCGTCCAAGTGGTTGGGCACCATTCCTTCCCTCCCCGTCCCATCCCAAATCCTTATCCTGACCCCTTCCCAGCTCAGGTGTTAACCAGCTCAGCCAAGATGACCGGGTCGGTTGTGGAAGCAAAAGATAAATAGTTGTATAATTGAAGGAAAAACGATAAAATGATGATTGGTTGAAACGAAGGGAATTCTGGGAATAATGACAGGTTGATGCATGGAAGCGGGGGATAATGATTGGGTGATACCTTACCTTGGGGTGATTTCGGGGCTCAGCGACCCCGCGGCCCGGTCGTCGACCAGGCCTTCTCTTTGCTGGACTGGTCAACCAGGCTATTGGACGTGACTGCTCGCAGGCTGACGTATGAGTCACAGCCTGGTTGATCAGGTATCCTTTGGAGGTGCTTATCCAGTTCTCTCTTGAACACTGTGAGGGGTCGGCCAGTTATGCCCCTTATGTGTAGTGGAAGCGTGTTGAACAGTCTCGGGCCTCTGATGTTGATAGTTCTCTCTCAGAGTACCTGTTGCACCTCTGCTCTTCAACGGGGGTATTCTGCACATCCTGCCATGCCTCCTGGTCTCATGTGATGTTATTTCTGTGTGCAGGTTTGGGACCAGCCCCTCTACTATTTTCCATGTGTAAATTATTATGTATCTCTCCTGCCTGCGCTCAAGGGAGTACAGATTTAGGCTCTTTAGTCGGTCCCAATAGTTTAGATGTTTTACTGAGTGGATTCTAGCAGTAAAGGATCTCGGCACACTCTCAGGTCTTTCAATGGGTCACAGACAATAATATGATCTTTAATGAAGGTAAGTTCCAGCTTCTGTGCTATGGAAAAATCTAAAATGTAAAAACGGAAACGATATTTAAAACGCAGTCAGATCAGTCATAGGGTCTTCAAGAAGTGCCGGACCAACCGGGCTGTGGTGGGTATGTGGGCCTACGGGCCGCTCCAAGTAACAGCCTGTTAGGCCAAGCTCTCACAAGTTAAGCCTGGCCTTGGACCGGGCTTGGGAAGTAGAACTCCTAGCAGGTATGAAGCAGGTATCCCAACTCCCATCAAGCAGGTATCACACTAGAACAAGATATCAACATAAAGGATCTAGAACACTGGTTCCCAAATTGGCGGCCATGGCCCCCTATTTGGACCTGGACCTTATCGCAACATGTAGAGGGGGGGGGGGCATAAGTTGAGGCATTACACAGGTTATGACATCAAAGAGTATAAATAACCAGCTAGTGGAGTCAGCTCACAGGATGCTCATTTTTTAATGTTGAATGTAGGGGGCCATTGGTAAGGATGCTATATGAAAAAGGGGTAATGACTATAAAGAGTTTGGTTCCGAATCCGCACACGGAAATAACACCACATGAGACCAGAAGGCATGGCAGGATGTGCAGAATACCCCCGTTGAAGAGCAGAGGTGCAACAGGTACTCTGAGAGAGAACTATCAACATCAGAGGCCCGAGACTGTTCAACACGCTTCCACTACACATAAGGGGCATAACTGGCCGACCCCTCACAGTGTTCAAGAGAGAACTATCAACATCAGAGGCCCGAGACTGTTCAACACGCTTCCACTACACATAAGGGGCATAACTGGCCGACTCCTCACAGTCATCAAGCGAGAACTTGATTAACACCTCCTAATAATACCTTATCAACCAGGCTGTGATTCCTACGTCGTACTGCTAGCAGCCGCGTCCAACAGCCTGATTGACCGGGCCACGGGGACGTTGATCTTCCGAGGCCCTACAAGGCGATCCGTCTAATTACTCAAAAGTATCCAAAGGTACTCAAAGCTACCCAACGCTACCCAAAGCTTCCTAGCATTACGTAAGTAATGAAGAACACTGATATATTTACTCACTGTAATGTTGGTGCTGCATGTTGAACATGAACAAACATGTTATACTCTGAAATAATATGATTTTATACCGTAATTAGAGGTAACAAAGTGGCAGGTGACGTCACAGGAAGTCGACGCTCCGAGCGACACTTGTGGCTGCGGGTAATTTGACGGACCCAATATTGTTATCCAAATGTTATTATTTCAGAGTAAAAATATGTTTTGTTCATGCTCTACATTCACCATTATTCTACATTCATTAGCCGGTCGGCTGAGCGGACAGCACGCTGGACTTGTGGTCCTGGGTTCGATCCCAGGCGCCGGCGAGAAACAATGGGCAGAGTTTCTTTCGCCCCATGCCCCTGTTACCTAGCAGTAAAATAGGTACCTGGGTGTTAGTCAGCTGTCACGGGCTGCTTCCTGGGGGGTGGAGGCCTGCTCGAGGACCGGGCCGCGGGGACACTAAAGCCCCGAAATCATCTCAAGATAACCTCAAGATAACACCCCACTACCATAGTGGGACACCGTGCTGGACCCCACTACCATAGTGAGACACCGTGGTGGACCCCACTACCATAGTGAGACACCGTGGTGGACCCCACTACCATAGTGAGACACCGTGGTGGACCCCACTACCATAGTGAGACACCGTGGTGGACCCCACTACCATAGTGAGACACCGTGGTGGACCCCACTACCATAGTGAGACACCGTGGTGGACCCCACTACCATAGTGAGACACCGTGGTGGACCCCACTACCATAGTGAGACACCGTGGTGGACCCCACTACCATAGTGAGACACCGTGGTGGACCCCACTACCATAGTGAGACACCGTGGTGGACCCCACTACCATAGTGAGACACCGTGGTGGACCCCACTACCATAGTGAGACACCGTGGTGGACCCCACTACCATAGTGGGACACCGTGCTGGACCCCACTACCATAGTGGGACACCGTGGTGGACCCCACTACCATAGTGAGACACCGTGCTGGACCCCACTACCATAGTGGGACACCGTGCTGGACCCCACTACCATAGTGGGACACCGTGCTGGACCCCACTCTACCCAGTTCCCAGGCAATAAATCGGCCAGGTTCCCCTGGAGATATCGACCAGGAGGTGCTGGGGGGGGGGCGGGGGCAGACTGGTGCTGGAGGAGGAGCAACACGACGTATAGCGTATAGCTATAGTCTGTATAGCGACACAACGCTATACAGAAAATTGGATATGGAGACGCCCCATAGGAAGAGGCCACAGGAGCGGGGGAAAATATGGATTGGAGGAAACAGTTTAGGCGAGACTCTCTCTCGTCTGGAAAAGAGAGAGAGAGAGAGAGAGAGAGAGAGAGAGAGACAGACAGACAGAGAGACAGAGAGAGACAGAGAGACAGAGAGTGAGAGTGAGAGTGGTGGTGGTGGTGGTGGTGGTGGTGGTGGTGGTGGATGATGTGTGTGAGCTGAGAATGTTGAAACTTGCATGATAGACAGAACGGGGTCCGGGGATAGAAGAGAATGTTGAGGGTAGAGTAACGGCCCCACACCGGGCTTGGGGGGATAGGACTCCCAGTTCCCCCCACTCCAGGTATCCTCTAGGGAGGAGAGAGAATGTAGGAAGGGAGGGAATTAGCCGGGGGGAAAGTGCTACATAGCACTTTCCAGGGGTTATGATAAGGATTTGGGATGGGACGGGGGAAAGGAATGGGGTCCAATCTCTTGGATGGTCGGGGACTGAACGCCGACCTGCATCGGTTGCTTGGGTGTCCGGCGTGGTGGTGAATATGAACAGCATCCTCAATGTACTAGTTAAATTACTCTGAGTTGGTCAAATTCTATGTTAATTTTGTCAACAAAGATATTAATAATGCGGTACGAGGCTCGTGACTGCTTCAAATTTGTTATGCCTTCAGTCCCTAGTCCAGTTATGCCTTCAGTCCCTAGTCCAGTTATGCCTTCAGTCCCTAGTCCAGTTATGCCTTCAGTCCCTAGTCCAGTTATGCCTTCAGTCCCTAGTCCAGTTATGCCTTCAGTCCCTAGTCCAGTTATGCCTTCAGTCCCTAGTCCAGTTATGCCTTCAGTCCCTAGTCCAGTTATGCCTTCAGTCCCTAGTCCAGTTATGCCTTCAGTCCCTAGTCCAGTTATGCCTTCAGTCCCTAGGGTCATACACAGCCCAAAGTTAACGTTGTGTCGTCGGGTGGAATCAACCAGGTATCAACCAGCCGCTAGTGTCACACACACAGCAGTAGTACCTGGATAGTACCTGGGGAATTATCACAGGAGTCAAGGTTGGTGAAGGTACTCTGGGAGGTTGTGTAATGTGATGGTCTTAGGCCTAGATAGGCCTAGAGCCAACAGGTTGCGAGTTGCACGGTTTTTTAACTACGACAGATGTCAGTTGCGCCAAGAGCATCTCTGAATCCGACTTCAAGAATTGCTTCAAAATTGTTAAGAAATTTGCTTAATTGTTAAATAACATATGCCTATTGAGCTGGGTGCCCAGATTAGGATACGGTTTGGAAATTGGCGCATTACTTACGTTCCGTCTAGTTCAGTCTTACACCCACCATCACAACCACTAGAAATACCACCATTATCTTGAGTTATCTTGAGTTTCTTGAGTTGATTTCGGGGCTTTTTTTTAGTGTCCCCGCGGCCCGGTCCTTGACCAGGCCTCCACCCCCAGGAAGCAGCCCGTGACAGCTGACTAACTCCCAAGTACCTATTTACTGCTAGGTAACAGGGGCATAGGGTGAAAGAAACTGCCCATCGTTTCTCGCCGGCGCCCGGGATCGAACCCGGGACCACAGGATCACAAGTGCAGTGTACTGTCCGCTCGGCCGACCGGCTCCCATTGCTAGAACAACCTCCACTACCAAGGGGGGTTGAAAGGACAGACTATTTAGCATGAGTGGTACACGAATTAGGGGACACAGGTGGAATCCCAAGTGTCCGAAGGAGCCACAGACATATTAGAAAGAATTTGTTCAGTGTCGTGGTAGTGAAGAAATGGAATGTGATAAGATATGAGGTGTTCACCTCACCTTGCGGTTACATTGCGATAATTTCGCGGCTTAGCGTCCCCGCGA
This sequence comes from Procambarus clarkii, assembly GCF_040958095.1. Classification (NCBI taxonomy): domain Eukaryota; kingdom Metazoa; phylum Arthropoda; class Malacostraca; order Decapoda; family Cambaridae; genus Procambarus; species Procambarus clarkii. The sequence goes on along the minus strand of NC_091170.1, from coordinate 42,344,098 downwards.
CCCGGTCCTTGACCAGGCCTCCTTGTTGGTGACCTGGTCAAGCAGGCTGTTGGACGCGGCTGCTCGCAGCCTGACGTATAAGTCACAGCCTGGTTGATCAGGTATCCTTTGGAGGTGCTTATCCAGTTCTCTCTTGAACACTGTGAGGGGTCGGCCAGTTGTGCCCCTTATGTGTAGTGGAAGCGTGTTGAACAGTCTCGGGCCTCGAATGTTGATAGAGTACAAGGCGGGATTTATAAACAACTTCACATGTAGATGTGACAAGGCCCAGTTGGCTCAAGAACACTCACCAACACCACTGTATGTTGCTTCCCCGTAAGTAATTATCAGATCACAAATAGTTAAGCACTCAACCACGCCACAATATCGCCAAACTACCACCTTACACTATTACTACATCACATCATACTACCACTACACCACCTCACCCCCACACCATGCCATAACACCACCTCACCCCCACACCATGCCATAACACCACCTCACCCCCACACCATGCCATAACACCACCTCACCCCCACACCACAAGTTACAAGCCCCCCCTGTGCCAGGTAAGTCCACTACGGGCTCACTGTATTCCGTGCTACTTGGAACGTTTTGTCTCCAGTAGCTCAGTCTGAAACAACAACAACCCCCCCCCCACACCATGCCACAACTTGACATGTCATAACACTACACAAGCAAATATTGCGCCAGCCAAAAAAATGATAGGATGGATTACGAGAACTTTCAAATCCAGGGATCCCATCACAATGGTTGTACTATTCAAACCACTTGTGTTGTCCCGGTTTGAGTACTGCTCAGTACTCACTTCACCCTTCAGAGCAGGAGAGATTGCTGAAATAGAGGGAATACAGAGAACATATACGGCACGCATAGACGCGATAAAGGACCTAAATTATTGGGATCGTCTCAAAGCTCTCCAAATGTACTTACTAGAAAGGAGACGGGAGAGATATCAAATAATATACACGTGGAAAATACTGGAGGGCCAGGACCCAAATCTACACAGTAAAATAACAACGTACTGGAGTGAACGATATGGAAGAAAATGCAGAATAGAACCAGTGAAGAGCAGAGGTGCCATAGGCACAATCAGAGAACACTGTATAAACATCAGAGGTCCGCGGTTGTTCAACGTCCTCCCAGCTAGCATAAAAAATATTGCCGGAACAACCGTGGACATCTTCAAGAGAAAACTAGACTGTTTTCTAAAAGAAATGCAGGAGCAACCGGGCTGTGATGGGTATGTGGGCCTGCGGGCCGCTCCAAGCAACAGCCTAGTGGACCAAACTCTCACAAGTGGGGAGTAGAAGAACTCCCAGAACCCCATCAACCAGGTATCAACACCACACCACAACACCTCGCCACACCACACCACACCACACCACACCACACCACAACACAACACCTTGCCACACCACACCACAACACCTTGCCACACCACAACACCTTGCCACACCACACCACAACACCTTGCCACACCACAACACCTTGTCACACCACAACACCTTGCCACACCACAACATCTTGCCACACCACAACACAACACCTTGCCACACCACAACACAACACCTCGCCACACCACACCACAACACCTCGCCACAACACCACACCACAACACCACACCACAACACCACACCACAACACAACACCTCACCACACCACACCACAACACCACACCACAACACCTTGCCACACCACAACACCTTGCCACACCACACCACACCACAACACCACACCACAACACCACACCACAACACCTTGCCACACCACAACACCACACCACAACACCTTGCCACACCTCAACACCATACCACAACACCTTGCCACACCTCAACACCATACCAGAACACCTGCCACACCACAACACCACACCACAACACCTTGCCACACCACAACACCTTGCCACACCACAACAACTTGCCACACCTCAACACCATACCACAACACCTTGCCACACCACATCACCACACCACACCCTCCTGCCCACCTTCACAGCAGCTTGTGCTCATTGCACCAGCCTAACCTCATTATATTCCCTTTATTCATTATGTTGTTTATAATCATTATATTCCCGGTGGTCATTAAAGCCCCGTGTAATCATTACACCACCTGTTCTTGTCGTGAGATATGAGGGATCTGAGGATATCTTTATTGATCGGCTGCCATCAAAACACATCCAGTTAGCAGTCATGTTAGACAATATGTAGCATAAAATAACAGCTTACTAGAAAGAAAGTTACTGTAACACAGATATAGAATTGTCACGGTGAAGAGTTCAGACTTCATAGTCACACTTACAGAACAAGGCACCTAAACTATTGGGATCGTCTCAAAGGTCTCAAAACCTCCTCTATAGAGAGGAGACGAGAGTGGTATCAAATAATATATTCATAGACGATATTGGAAGGTCAGGTCCTAAATTTAAACAGTAAAATAACAACATACTGGAGTAAACGATATGGAAGGAGATGCAGAATAGAGCCAGTGAAGCATCCCGTCCTTCTGAGGTTTCTCAACGTCAAACAAACGGTCAATTTAAAGTGTCCTCTCCTAACCTACCACAGGAACCAAAACAGAAATCGGGACAGTACGTCACTTTCGCCAGCTGCTTCCATTTTCTAGTATGACACTTTGTTTGGCCTTATGTAACGCATACGAGTGAAAAGCGACGTTCTTTGTAGGAGGACAGGTTGAGTGTAGAGCAGAGGTGCCATCGGCACAATCAGAGAACACTGCATGATATCGGAGGTCCACGGTTGTTCAGCTTCCTCTCAGCAAGCATTAGAAATGCCTGCTGGATATCTTTAAGCAAGCAGAAGATTGTGGAAATCTTCAAGAAAAAAATGAACACTTTTCGGCAAGAGGTTCCAGACCAACCGGGCTATAGGGATATGTGGGCTTTAGGGCTGCTCCATGCAACAACCTGTTGGACCAAGCTATCACACAGGAAAGTTGAAGAACTCCTAGAACCTCATCAACGTACAGTCCAGATAGATGCCCAACATCAGAGGCCCACGGCTCTTCAACGTTCTCTCACCAAATTGACCAAATGTTCAATATACCTGTTTGATGAGGTTCTGGGAGTTCTACTCCCCAAGCCCAGCCCGAATCCAGGCTTGACTTGTGAGAGTTTGGTCCACCAGGCTGTTACTTGGAGCGGCCCGCAGTCCTATTACATTTGGATTATCTTCCTGCAGCCTTTCGGTCAGTTCACTTGCTTTATTAGTAATCCCATCGATGTTTGAGTACATTACCCTGAAGCTCACTTTCCTATATCCATTATGACACACACCACTGGTATAGGAGGCCGTTCCATGGTCAGGGCTACTTGGTGTGTGTGTGTGTGTGTGTGTGTGTGTGTGTGTGTGTGTGTGTGTGTGTGTGTGTGTGTGTGTGTTAATTTAAAGTTATTGTTCTAAGAGAGAGTTTAAGATTAAACTTTTAATTGCCTGCAATGAGGGGAGAGAGGTTTTTTTTATTCCTGGTTCAAGAGGATAGTGGAGCTGATGTTGAGAAAATTTGTTTATGCTAGCTCACGTCTAGTATAGAGGCGCTCTTGTGGAGAGCTCGGTGCTGCAGTGATTGAAGCAGCGAGGAGATTAGTGAGAGGCACAAAGATTGCAGGAGGTCATTGAGCGCGGGGCAAGAGATGGTTGTAAGGCCGCAGGAGTGATCTGCCACGGATGCTATATACGCCCCGGCTGTTATATTCTCTGAGTACAATACACCATTCCTTTCCCCCGTCCAATCCCTAATCCTTATCCCGACCCCTTCCAAGTGCTATATAGTCGTAATGGCTTGGCTCTTTCCCCTTCCCTTCTGAATACAATATTTGTACAACAGGTTATTGCGCTCGGTCGATAAAGCAATTGTTCTGACTGCTCCCATTCTCTTGAGAGAATGGAGAATAGGAGAGAAATGGTATCACGTGTCTTAATGATCCTACTCACCATACTCAGCCTGGGGCCAGATTGACAGGTGATAACGAGATCTGTAACACTGTTGCTTCCAGCAGCCCATAGCAGGCCTCTTGAAAACATACACTTTGGTTCAGCCAATATTACACACACACACACACACACACCACCCACACACACACACACACACACACACACACACACACACACACACACACACACACACACACACACACACACACACACACACACACACACCCACACCCACACCCACACCCACCCCCACACCCCCCCCCCCCCCTACCTACCTACCTAAATTATTGGGATCGTCTCAAAGCTCTCATATCCACCACAGCCCGGTTGGTCCGGCACTCCTTGGAGAAAGCTATCTAGTTTTGTCTTGAAGATGCCCACGGTTGTTCCGGCAATATTTCTTATACTCGCTGGGAGGATATTGAATAGCCGCGGACCTCTGATGTTTATACAGTGTTCTCTGATTGTGCCTATGGCACCTCTGCTCTTCTTCACTGGTTCTATTCTGCATTTTCTTCCATATCGTTCACTCCAGTACGTTATATGTAGTGGAGAATAGTGTCTCGGGTGTTATTGGTATAACTTTCATCGTATGCACCATGTGGACCGGTCTCCGACCAGGCCTCCTGAATTAAGTCATGTGTGCTGCTTTTAAGCCCTTGATTACGTACAGAATTACAATCACTATGATTACAACTCCCCGTTGATTACCATCAACTACAATCACTGTGAAAGTGACCACCTTCTTTAAAGTAAATTGCAATTACCATAAATTCATCCACCTTCATTACAGCCACAGTCATTACAAGTTTACAACCTGTTTAGTATCAAACTCTGAAGTAAACCTCCTAGTGTATTACAACCACGTCGCCGGTAATCACAACCTCTCTTATTACTCCCAGCATCATTACATTTCTGGTAATTACAACTTCAATGATCAATCACATTAAAGTATCGACCGCAACTCTGATGGTCACAACTTCGAATACAACAATGTGTTGTTTGTGTTTAGAAGATCTTCAGTTGCTGCACTTGGTGCGACCATCTCTGTTGAGGTGTTACACTGGCTTGAGTGCGTGATGTTACTGGCTTGAGTGCGTGATGTTACTGGCTTGAGTGCGTGATGCCACTGGCTTGAGTGCGTGATGTTACTGGCTTGAGTGCGTGATGTTACTGGCTTGAGTGCGTGATGTTACTGGCTTGAGTGCGTGATGTTACTGGCTTGAGTGCGTGATGTTACTGGCTTGAGTGCGTGATGTTACTGGCTTGAGTGCGTGATGTTACTGGCTTGAGTGCGTGATGTTACTGGCTTGAGTGCGTGATGTTACTGGCTTGAGTGCGTGATGTTACTGGCTTGAGTGCGTGATGTTACTGGCTTGAGTGCGTGATGTTACTGGCTTGAGTGCGTGATGTTACTGGCTTGAGTGCGTGATGTTACTGGCTTGAGTGCGTGATGTTACTGGCTTGAGTGCGTGATGTTACTGGCTTGAGTGCGTGATGTTACTGGCTTGAGTGCGTGATGTTACTGGCTTGAGTGCGTGATGTTACTGGCTTGAGTGCGTGATGTTACTGGCTTGAGTGCGTGATGTTACTGGCTTGAGTGCGTGATGCCACTGGCTTGAGTGCGTGATGTTACTGGCTTGAGTGCGTGATGTTACTGGCTTGAGTGCGTGATGTTACTGGCTTGAGTGCGTGATGTTACTGGCTTGAGTGCGTGATGTTACTGGCTTGAGTGCGTGATGTATTGCCTAACGTTTTCCTCTTTCCAGGATTTTTATATTTTGTGTGTGTGAGTAATGGCTGGTCGGTCTTTGGCCTGTTACCCCTGTCATGAACTGGAGACTGAGGGAATGTTAAGTGATTGTAGGACTCTAGTGTAGATATAGAACTGTAACCTGACAACGAAACTTCCACTGCCTAGGGTCTTGTCTTGGTTGGAAAGACCCCACTGCCTACGGTTTTTGTTGAAGAATGGTATTTTAGCTTGATCAAGAAAGACCACCACCCGTCGGGGGGTCTGTGGAAGGTTTTAAGTAAAACCTCCATTATCTGCAGTTTAGTTCTTGAAGCGAACATGTCGCCGCAAGTTGGGGTGTAACAAGAACGCCGCGCCGTTATACACAGTCTGTGTTAAGAGAAGCTCCATTACGTGGTTCACGAACCCGCTGCCAATTTGCATGTCTTATTAAGGCGACTCCACTGCCCAGTGTTCAGTTATCTGAGAAAAAAACAAAGAGGCTCCCTGCTCAACGGTGTTCCATGTAGGGCAGAATCACAAGGACACGGGCAAGAAATTAACTGCAAGTTCCCGCTAGTGTCATACTTGAAGAATCATCACTGAACCTTCGCCCGAGTAAACTGCTCCGTGAAATATACTTTGTTACAGACGTTAGAAAAATCCTAGTTGGTTTTCGGAGATGAATGACTTGTTACGTTATATGAATGCTCAATTTGAACCATAGACTTCTGTTGGTAGAAGGACCGAAGTGACCTTAACATAAACAAGTGGCATTGAATAGTGTCTCAATATTGTTAAGTCTTTTGTCGTTGTGGGATGATCTTTGGACACGGTCCAGACAGTGATCAGATCTCGGCAAGAACCTCTCTTCCCCCCTCATAGTCTGACTCGAGATTTGTTAACTACAACATTTGTGTTGATAGCCGGCGTGCGTGTGTCATAGTCCCTATGTTAGGGAGTTGATCTGTGCCATGCCAGTGGCGAGCACTCGTGTTGTGCAAGTGTCAGCAACGCGCACTCTGGCGCTAGTGAGAGACGAGGCTACAGTGTAGCACTAGTGAGAGACGAGGCTACAGTGTAGCACTAGTGAGAGACGAGGCTACAGTGTAGCACTAGTGAGAGACGAGGCTACAGTGAGGCACTAGTGAGAGACGAGGCTACAGTGTAGCACTAGTGAGAGACGAGGCTACAGTGTAGCACTAGTGAGAGGTGAGGCACCGGCCTGCTCATCCTACCTACACTTATTG